>NC_133535.1:20105008-20408579 GCF_048544455.1 Silene latifolia
ATAAATCATCTTGGTTTGCTTGGTCACATTTTGATATGACTGGAATTAGCGCTGATATAATTAATCATAAGCTCAATGTTGACCCATCTTTTAAGCTTGTACAGCAGAAAAGGCGCAAATTTGCAGCTGAAAGAAATACCATAATAAACGAGGAAGTAGAGAAACTCTTGGATATGGGGATGATCAGGGAAGTAATGTACCCTGAGTGTCTGGCTAACGTAGTTGTTGTGCAGAAGAAGAATGGAAAGTGGAGAGTCTGTGTAGACTATACTGACCTGAACAAAGCCTGTCCTAAAGATCCATTCCCCTTGCCTTATATCGATGCCATGGTAGACGCAACAGCAGGCCACGAGATGCTGACATTCATGGATGCTTCCAGTGGGTTCAATCAAATAAAGATGCACCCTGATGACCAGGAGAGTACTGCATTTATTACAGACCGAGGCATATACTGTTACACTGCCATGCCTTTCGGCCTGAAGAATGCAGAGGCAACGTACTAGCGCCTGGTCAACATGATGTTTAAAGACCAAATAGGTGACATCATGGAAGTATACATAGACGACATGGTGGTGAAATCCAAGAATGCAGAAGATCACGTGAAACATCTAGAAATAGCATTTGAGATATTGCAAAAATATAACATGAAGCTAAACCCTGCAAAATACCACTTTGGAGTCTCTGCAGGCAAATTTCTTGGGTATATGGTCACAAAGAGATGCATAGAAGCTAGCCCTGAACAGATAAAAGCTATCCTGGAACTACAGTCACCTAAATCTGTCAAGGATATCCAAAAATTGACAGGCCGGGTAGCTGCCCTGAACCGTTTCATATCAAGATCCTCTGAGAGATGCAAAACATTTTATAACCTCCTCAGAAAGAACAAACAGTTCCAATGGACGGATGAACATGAGACAGCTTTTCAGGATCTAAAATCCTATTTATCATCTCCACCCTTATCGCTAAGCCGAAAAGGAGAGCCTTTGTCGAGATACTTATCTCATCACGACATAGTAGTGAACGCATCTGGTGAAAGAACAGACGGTCACAACATCCAGTCTACTATGTAAGTAAAAGCCTGCTAGATGCTGAGTTGAGGTATGGACTACTTGAAAAATATGTCTTAGCTTTAATTATGTCATGTACTAAATTGCGACCTTATTTTGAAAGTCACCCCATTATAGTCAGGACTAATTTGCCCATAAAATCATCTGCGTAAGCCTCGAACTTTCGAGGCGGGATGGCCAAATGGTCAGTACAGATTAGCACATATGATATCTCCTTTGAACCCAGGGCAGTGATCAAATCGCAGGCCCTAGCAGATTTTGTGGCTGACTTCAGCCCTAACCTGGAACCAGACCTGATAAAAGAGGTCAACCAACTAGAAAATAAAACCCCAGACCAAGAATGGACTCGATTCATAGATGGGGCATCCAACGCCAGGGGGACAGGGTTAGGATTAGTATTTAGATCACCCCAGGGAGATATGATAGCACAAGCTGTAAGCTGTGAGTTCAAAGCCACGAACAACAAAGCAGAATATGAAGCCCTGATAGCAGGCTTAAAGGTATGTCTAGACCTCGGTGTTCAAAACCCAAAGGTAAAAACTGATTCACTCTTAATTGCTAATCAAATAAAGGGAATTTATACGGCTAAGGATGCAAAAATGATTTCGTATTTAGAATATGCAAAAAACCTTACCGCTAAATTTACTTTATTTGACATAGATCAAATATCAAGAGACCTGAATACCCAGGTGATGCTCGCCACCTAGGTTCAAATTTCACCCCCACTGTTTTCGACAAAATACCAATTGTGCACTTATTAGAGCCACCATCAAGAAACCCGAATTGGTCGGGCCCCGTCATTCAGGACAATAACTCTTTGACTAAACCCTATTATGACTGGTTTTTCCGAGGAATACTGCCTCAGGGTAGACATGAGGCAATGTCTTTTAAAATTAGAGCTTCAACTTATGCTATCATCAATAACACTCTATTCAAGAGATCGCAGGCTGGACCCTACCTAAGATGTTTGGAGCCTGACGAAGCCAAACTAGTACTTCAAGAAATACACGATGGACACTGTGGCAACCACAAAGGAGGAAAGAGCATGGCAAGCAAAGTTCTCAGGATAGGCTACTACTGGCCTACATTAAGGGCTGACTGCCTGGAATACTCTTCAAAATGCGAAGCCTGCCAAATTCATGCACCAATCATACATCAGCCATCTGAACTCCTACATTCAATCTCCGCGCCCTGGCCATTCATAAAGTGGGGCATGGATATTGTGGGAAAACTGCCCGTAGCTCCAGGACAAAAAGTATTCATGTTAGCTATGACTGACTACTTCTCCAAATGGATTGAGGCTGACTCTTTCAGGCAAGTAACAGAAAAAGAAGTAATATCCTTCATTAGGACAAACATTATTTGCAGATATGGAGTCCCATCAGAAATAATATGCGATAATGGAACTCAATTTGTGGGGAAAAGGACCCAAGCATTTTGCCAAGAATGGAATATCAACCTAGTAACTTAAACCCCTGGATATCCAAAAGCCAATGGCCAGGCCGAATCAAGTAATAAGGTAGTCATAAGCTGCCTAAAAAAGAAGCTAAGAAGAAGACGAGGAAGATGGGCTGAAGAACTTCCATTAGTACTATGGGCAGACAGGACAACTCCAAAAACTGCAACAGGCCAAACACCTTATTCCCTGGTGTATGGTCGTGAAGTCGATCCCGCTGGAAGTACGGTACCAACATCCGGATGGCTGAACAATGTTGAAGCAAACAAACACCTAATGCAAGACAACTTGGTCCTAACAGAAGAATTAAGAGACGCTGCCAAAATCAGGATGACATCATATCAACAAGCAGTCGCCAGGACCTACAATAAAAATTTCAGGGTCAGGGTCTTTAAAGAAGGAGACCTTGTCCTACGCAAAGTATTTCCAAATAAAAAAGAAAAATCAGCAGGCAAACTGGCTCCCACATGGGAAGGCCCTTACTTAATTGATTCAATTGTTGGACAAGGAGCATACAAGCTCCAAACGCTAGAAGGGGAAATGATCCAAAGATCCTGGAATGTAACTCATTTAAAATTATTTCATATGTAAAGATCAGGCTACAATCAGGTATAAATTCAATCACTACTCAACCTAACGTGCTATGTGATGAACTACATGTTTTACATGCCTTGTCTGTATTTGATATCTGTTCAACTAACCTATCTATTTACTTTTTGAATCCTGAACAATTATACATAATAAAAGATTATATGCATAAATATTCAGGATTGAGGGCTACTCTACTATATATTTCTGAAACAAAAATTCTGCACTTAACTGTGCCTGACGAGTTGGTAACCGCCACCGATACGATGAAAGAGTCGGACCAATCGAGCATGAAATAATTGCCGACCGACTAGGTTTATCGCCACGGATTACAACCTACTGGGACGCAAAGAAGACATGTGTAAGGGTGTTCTCTCCCAAACACTTAGTCTAAAATGCCCTCTTGACAGGCCGAATACCAAGCCCTCGAGCTAGGTAGGGGACATAAGCCCTCCTGACAGGCCGGTTTTCCTACCCCTTCAACCATTATAGCAAAAAACTATACTTCGTTGAATTACTCATGAATAAAACAAAACGAAAATGATGTGCAGGTTATTCAAACAAAATGTATGACAGGCCTAATAGGATGAAACTCACAAGCCAAGCAAAAGTCAAAAGCAAAATCAGCCAAAAGAAGGCCACCATGCCTATATTAATAAAAATCTTCACCCCTTGGGGCAAAGGTGCCAAAATATTCATAAAGGCCAGGGATAGTTTCCCTGACCCAAGACATGAAAATAAAAATATTGTTTGTCCAGGGACATCCCCCCTGGATGGGCCAAAATACCAACTGAAAAAATATATTACTGCTTCTCCTTAGAAACAGCACCAGCATCAACACCCTGCTCCTTGCTCTTAGCCGGATCAGCATCAACATCCTGCTCCCCTGGAGAGTCGACCTCCTGTTCATTTTCCATGTTATGCAGGTCAGGATACTTTGAAGCAGCGAAAGCTATCTCAGCTTCAGGGTTCCATTTCGTCCTGGCCTCGACAGGCTCCGATATAGTAGCCGCCCTTCCCTTGATATAGAAGTAGATGGAAGCATCATCCAGCTTGAACTCCAAATCATCCCTCTCTTGGGTGAGCTCCTCATTTCTGTCCAAGGCCTCCTGCAACAGCCGCTTGCTCGAAACTGCCTCAATCTTAGCAGCATCTCTCTCAGCCTGCACCCTCACTAAATCGCCACTTTAGCGGCCAGTCGTCACTGCAAAATCCAACTCAGACTTTAGCCTATCATAATCTGATCTCATCAGATCAATCCTGGCTACCAAAGAAGTAGCCTGATAGGCATTATGGAGACAGGTCGCAGCACCCTGATAAAAAACAGAGAGAAAAGTATGAGTAATTTACCCTAATAATAGAAACTACCAAAACAAAACACATATAAAAATTGTTCCAACCTACCTCCCTTACGGCAGCCAAGGCACCAGCCAAGAGGCTGACTGAATGATCCACCAAAGCAACTGCCTGAGTAGCAGTCTCAACAGGGTCAAGGGTGAGCATGACATCTGATTTAGAAGCAGCGTAGTCCCTGATCTTCACCCTAGCAGTATCCATATTATCCACCCTGGCTCTCACTTCCCTGACCGGGGCAGAAACATCAACATCTTCAATTTTCCTTTTTTTGGGCTGCTGAACTCGTTTCAGCAGGGGCAACAGAGACAGCAGGCGCAACAGAGACCTTGGCAGCATCAGAATGTTCAGTCAAATCAATAACAGGCTCAGCATCCCCACTTCCCTGGGAACCTTCCTCCTTGATCTTAGCCAGCCTGGCTGAAAGGTCAGCCATACCAAACCTGGCAAGACGAATAGATGACCTGGTTGCTACGACACGAAATACTATATTAGCAATTTAAGCCAAATATTATCAGGAAGCCAAAGTGAAAAGAAAGACTAAGACTAGACTTACTGCCTGAGGTAGTAGCACTAACAGCCCCAGAAGGTTTAGCTGCCACTGGCAAAGACCGTCACCTTTCAAACAAATGAGGAAGGTGACCAACCCCACAACAGAGAGGCCAAGACCTCTCCAAAGGAGGAATAGCAAGGAAAGCAGAAATATTGGGAGTGGGATACTCAGTTTCAGTAACCCAATCATCAACTGCACACATAAGAGGTATGACTTGTTATAATTTTCATTATATTTTTCACTAACAAATAAAACATGCAGGGCAAAGAAAGAAACCGAAAGACTCACCAGCAACACAGGCCTTATGATTAAAATACGCCAAGTCAGGACCCACAGAATTGGTCCTGACAAATATGTACCCAGCAGCCCAGCCCTTATCATGGCCGCTGTCCAAGTTACTCAAAAGAGGAGTAGTAGACGCCCTGACCTTAAAGCTTATACGGCCAGGACTATTTGTTTTAACAGCATAACAAACCTTCAAATCATCAAGAGAAAAAGAAATATTGTGTTTTTTTACAAAGATTCTCAATGGAACATACAACCTTCCACACCATTGGCATTAACTGATAAGATGGAACACCGATTTCCTTAATAACCTCAACCATAAGAGGAGAAAAAGGAATCTTACAGCCTGCCCTGAAATCCCAGTCATGAATATAGAACCAACCAGGACAAGCCCAGTCGGCCCTGATGGGAGAATTCTCAGGGATCCAGACTTCAGCATCAGAAGGGATGATCCCCTTATCCTTCAAAATCTTCTCAAACTCAGGTTTCAAACGGTTTGCAGGAGACTGATCCACATTTAAAGCCTTCGTAGGCTTGAATTGAAAATCACCATGGAATATTGAGATCATCTCCAATGGAGAATCACTCGGCTTATTGATTGTGGGAGATGGAGTAGCAAAAGTAGTAGGCAAAGTTTCAGAAGAAATTTCCTCAGGATTCTGAGGAGGAGGGGTTGCAGGAACCGCTGCCCTGACAGACTTCTTTTTTGCAGCCATTATTTGAAAGATTATGGAGAATTGATTAGAGATTGAAGAAGTTGGGAATTAAGAGAACTGAAGAGAAAGATTATTAAAGAGAGAAAATAAGAAGAAATTGCTTTGGTGAGTTCAACTTAATGAAACACGCAAGTATTTATAATGAAGAAGATTAGGGTTTCAGCCGTAAAGGAAGTGGATGATCATTAAGGAAGTTGCAGTAAATATAACACGCGTCATCAACTGCAGTAAAATAGCCGTTACAGGAAACTGACTAAGCAAAACTTAACCGTTGGGTAATCTTCCTAAAAATAAAGTTATCTCCTCATTTTTCGTCCTGGTACACTGCAAATAAGGAGATAAGGGGCAATTGTTAGGCCTGGAAATCCGCAGACCTTCCTGATAAGTATCTCATCTAAACCTGACTGCCAGGCTGTCAGGATGTCAGGCTATCAGGGCACACGAAGATAGGCGCCAGGCCATGGAGAGGACAACGGTCAAAATATCAGGACGATATTAGACCATATACGCGTGTTATAAAGGAATTATATACGCAACATTAAGTGTGAAGATTTCGCAGTAAATGCAGTAATTAAGGGAGGAATAATTGGCAATTATTACTGGTAATAATGGAGAATAATCTGCGTTTAATACCGTATCAAGCAGCCGTTCAAGGAAGAAGCCTATATAAAGAATACTTTGAAGATATTGGAGGCATCTCATTCACACACAAGAAGGAGCATACGCAATACATAGAGAAATATAAACATTGTTATTGTCATACAATTATTCTCCCAAATTACATAGTGAAATCCTCTCTTGGCTTGGTGCCCGTGGTTTTTTCCCATTCAAGGGTCTTCCACGTACAAAATTCTTTGTCTTATTATTATTCTCGTTATTTCATTTACAGCTTTATATTGTACCCTGACGACTTGACTAACAGACTATCTAGAGCTAGTTAACCTTACACAACTCTACCCTAACCTGATTTCGCCTTGCGCAAAATGCACACAAAACAGTTGCCAAGATGCTTGAGCATCAATATGCGCTTACCGATGCCCTTAAGAGGTTTGGAAAAGATAAAAATGCCGGGGTAGACTTTGCCAAGATGAGTTCTACGATATCCCGCTTCAACCCAAAATAATATATGATACTGGTGCGCCAATTTTTCTCGACAATTGGCACATAGAGATGGAGAATATCTTGAGAGTGGTTCATTATCCCGAAGATTTTAAGGTAGAATAAGTTGCGTTCTACCTGAGAGATGCAGCGGGGGAGTGGTGGGACAAAGTGAGAGAGACTGCCTTAGATCTATATCTGAAGCAGGGTAAGTCTGCTATTCCATGGGTCGAGTTTAAGAGAGCCATGAGAAGGGAGTTTGTTCCAAAACATGTTCGTAGTAAGCTGCGGGAGGAGTTTGATTCCTTCAAGATGACCTCAGATATGACGGTGGCGGAGTATTATCATAAGTTTAATGAGAAATAGAGATATGCTGAGGATATGGGGCTGAGTCAGGAGAACTTAGAACTTCGGTTTGAGAAGAGGTTGACCTATCAAATCATGGAGAAACTATCGGTTGAGGTCCTTACTGATGTTAAGGAAGTATATGAGAGGACAGGACGACCTAAGCAGTTGGTTGAGATGGCCAAAGAAAACAAAAAGAGGGGTCCAGAAAAGAGAAAGGCTTAGAGCGAGGGTGGTGGTCAGTCTAGCTACAAGAAGGGTAATCATAACCGGGCAAGGGCCTACTCATCGGGATCGGATTTCAGTGGTGGAGCTTCTTATGGTCGTGGTCAAGGGAGCAGTATTAGTTAGAGTATCTCGTGTTTCAACTGTGGCGGTATAGGCCACAAGAAGCATGAATGTACTAGTTCCAGGGGAAGGGTTTTCAGAGGCCATCGCAGAGGAGCTTGTCGTAGGGCCCGACACAGAGTTATGCTAGCAACCGACCAGCTGGGTCATGGAGTCATCAAGGAGGGCAGGGTAACAACAACGGTGGGTTCAACCGCAATAGTGGTAATTCTTATCATAAACCGGCGACTAATAGGGTCAGCTTCCAAACCTTCTACTTCAGCTAGTACAGTACAAAGGGGCGGACAAAAGACTAGTGGCAAGCTGTTTATGATGGACAAGAAAGCTGCTGAGGATGATGCGCACGTGATAACCGATACTTTTCTTGTTAATGATGTTTCTATCTTTGTTTTGTTTGATTCGGTGGGTGTCACACTCTTTTGTTTCGTCGAGCCACGCTAAGATTTTTGGTTTGAGGGAGTTCGAGTCTATAAAAGATGAAGTTTTTATACCGTCAGATGAGTTAGTGACTTGTGGGAGGTTGTATAAGGGTGTATCCATAATAGTTGGGCAGGTTGGTCTTCCAGTGGATTTGTTAGAATTTCCTATGGACGATTTTAAGATGATAGTTGGTATAGATTGGTTAGGGAAGTACAAGGCTAGAATAGATTGTCACCAAAAGAAAGTCTCTTTGAGAGGTCCTAAGGGAGTTAGTGTGTCTTATCGTGGGTTTGTTATTAAACCCAAAGTCAAAGTGATTGCAGCCGTGACCTTTAAGTCTTACTTGAGGAAGGGATGTCCTTTGATTTTATGCCATGTGAAAGATCATAGCATGGTACAACCGATAGAAGATGAGATGCCACTGGTGGGAGAGTTTCCAGATGTTTTTCCAGAGAAGATACCGGGTTTACCACCAAAAAGAGATATAGATTTCAGTGTGGAGTTGAAACCAGGGACGGGGCCGGCCTCTAAGGCCCCGTACCGCATGGGTCATAAGGAGTAAGGGGAGCTGAAGAAACAGTTGGATGATTTGATACAAAAGGGATACATTAGACCTAGTGTATCGTCGTGGGGAGCACCAGTTCTGTTCGTGAAGAAGAAAGATGGGAGCTTGAGGTTGTGTATTGATTATAAGGAGTTGAATAATGTTACAGTGAAGAACAAGTATACTTTGCCAAGGATAGACGATCTGTTTGACCAGATGAGTGGGGCCGGAGTCTTTTCAAAGATTGATCTGAGATCAGGGTACCATCAGGTGAGGATTCGGGATGAAGACATACCAAAGACAGCTTTTTGATCAAGGTATAGTCACTATGAGTCTGTGGTAATGCCGTTTGAGTTGTCTAATGCGCCGACAATGTTTATGGATTTGATGAACCGAGTTTTCAGTCAGTTCTTGGATCAGTTCATGGTGGTGTTTATAGATGACATCTTAGTCTATTCCAAGAATAAGGAGGAGCACGTGGAGAATTTGAGGTTGGTGTTGCAAACTCTGTGCGATAACCAGCTGTATACAAAGTTGTCCAAGTGTGAGTTCTGGTTAGAGAAAGTGGATTTTCGGGGTTATGTGACTTCTAAGGAGGGTGTATCTGTTGATCCTAACAAGATATAGGCGGTGTCTAAGTGGGAAGCACCAAAGAATGTGGTCGAGGTTAGGAGTTTCTTTGGTTTGGTAGGGTACTATCGACGGTTCCTGAAAGACTTTCCAAAGATTGTCAGGCCTATGAACGCACTGATGAGGAAAGAGAACAAGTTTCATTGGGATGAAAGTTGTGAGACGGTGTTTCAAACATTAAAGGAGCGTTTGACCACAGCTCCAGTCTTAGCTTTACCTGAAGGGTGTGAGAATTTTGAAGTGTATATAGATGCTTCAATGAATAGGTTAGGTTGTGTGTTGATGCAGAACGGGAAAGTTATTGCCTATGCTTCTAGGCAATTGAAGCCTTACGAGGAGAACTATCAGACACATGATCTAGAGTTGGGTGCAGTTGTGTTTGCTCTCAAGATTTGGAGGCACTATCTTTATGGGGCGACCTTTAAGGTGTATTCTGATCACAAGAGTCTCAAATACATCTTCACTAATAAAAAGAAGTTGAACATGAGACAGAGGAGGTGGATGAAGTTTATCAGGGACTATGACATGAAGGAAAGGCCAATGTGGTGGCCGATGCTTTGAGTAGGAAGAGTGTACATTCTCTTTGCACAGCCGTGTCTTTGATGAGGTTGAGGGATGAGGTAAGTAAGATGGGGATACATGTGATTCAAAAAGAGGATGCTAGGGGGACTTGACAGTGGAGCCGAAACTTTATGATGATATTCGCAGGAAGCAGGCTCTTGATTCTAAGATTCATGAGTGGAGGGCCAGAGTAGAGATATGGACAATGTTTTAGTTCTCTATTCATTATGATGGAAGTGTTCGATTTGATGGGAGATGGTGTGTGCTGATGCGTGTATTTTATATAAGGTTTTTACCTCATTTTTACACATATTTCTGTACTATTTATGTAACATCTAGCTACAAATATCCCCGAATAGTCTACTTTGGTTTGTCTTGTGCAAATTGCAGGTACGGACCATAAAGAAGATAAATCGAGCCTAAACTTGTCTCATTTTCATGCCTTTATGGAGAATAAGGAATTGGAGCTTGGAATCTGTCGCTTTGAAGACGCGTGAGCTGATTTCGGAAGGTGTCAAGGTGTCTTACGTGTTAATATAGCTCGATCGATCACTTTTCAGTCGATCGAATGCTTTATCTGTTGAAGATTCACTCGATCGAGTTGTTTTCATACTCGATCGAGAAGGCCAATATAAGAAGTCCTCGATCGAATGGTTTTTCCATTCGATCGAGAGGAATTGCTGATGATGTCCTCGATCGAGTGGTTTATTTCCACTTGATCGAGAGGTTTCATCCTGTAATCGTGTTTTTGCCTTATTCCGTGTGGGCTTTGTAATTAGGATCTAGTATTAGGTTAAATAGGATGAGTTGTTACTACTACTTCATCATTCCTTAGACTGCGATACTCTTCTTCTCCTCTCTACTCTCTTCTACTCTTACCTTCAGAACTATTGCTTGGATCGGATCTTGTAATCGGTACCATACTCTCCTTTGTTTTCTCAATCTTAATATCTTTATCGCTATTATTTCTTCTCTTCCTTTATTTACAATTGCTTTTATTCAGATCTCTCTTATTGATTGTTATCATGTTTAATTCCTCTAGTTTATGTATCATTGTTGCTAATTCAATAATAATGCATAGCTAACTTCTCTGGCTAAGACTTAGGGGATCCATGATTATGAAGGAATTGTAATTTGAAGTATTAGGTCTAATGCTAGTTTGATTTATGTTGTTGATCGCTATATTCAATTGTTTCTGTCTATTTGAGTCGACGCATTTAGTCATTAAATCATAGTAAACCTTAACCTAGATCGGAAGATTGGAAAGAGTGAGACTTATAGCGAACATTAGGGCACGTAGTGAGGGCAGAAGCTAAGCTATTTGTGCTTTAGGGCGAATTGAGACCGGAAGGAGATGTTCACTACCCCATAGACCATACTTGCATTGACCCGAGACTTAGATTGCTTGACTAAATAATCATGGTGAACCGACTGTCTTAGCTATTTTCTCTCTTTGTTTGCTTAATTTTTATTCCTTTGTCTTACCTCTCTTTCTTAATCTCATTAGATTAGAACAACCAATTCAAACCCCCCAGAAACTGGTTACCTTGACGGACTTAGTTAAAGTTGACATTTTCCCATCTCCCTGTGGAGATCGACCCTACTTACTGCTAGCTTCAGTTAGTGTATCTAGGTTTTATTTTTGGTACCTAACGACGGTATCAAATTTTGGCGCCGTTGCCGGGGAGGTGACGTAATTTTGTTGCTTTTATTAAATTTGTCTCTCGTCTCAAGGAATTTATTCCTTGAAACTGATCTCATATTCTTGCAAGTTTTTGATTAGTTTTGCAGGATATCTGTTCTAGAAGAGAACATTGTCGTACCTGCCTCACTGTAAATTCTATCTGTTAGGACGCCGAATATAGCCAGTCATTCAGAGCCGACGGTGGATTCCCTCCCAAAAGGTTTCCTACTACCCACTACTGACTCGGGAACCTTTGGAATCCACCCATCTTACATACAACTGGTCGAGAGAAATCTCTTCAGGGCGTACCTGGAGAAGATCCGTGCAAGCATATAGAGCTATTTACAAAGTACTGCTCCACCATTCCTCTTGTTGCTGGGGTGACACAAGACAGAGTGAAGGGAGTTCTTTTTCCCTTTTCTTTAACTTATGATGCCCGGGAATGGTTGAGAGATTTAGACAGGGAAGCTGCCGGTGTAACCGACTGGAATTCCCTTGCCTTGGCCTTTTACATGCGATATTTTCGACCACAGCGCACTAATGCGTTGAGAGCTCAAATTACTGCATTTGAGCAACTACCTACTGAAGACTTGAACGGGGCTTGGACTTGGTTCAAGAAGCTCGTCCATTCTGTGCCTCATCATGGTTTCAAGCGCTGGTTCTTATGTACCCAATTTTACAATGGGTTGTATCCGGACCAGAGGATTGTTCTTGATAATGCAGCCAAAGGGAGATTTTAGAAGAACGTTGAGGATAGTAAAGGGTGGCATCTTATTGAGGAGATGGCCATCCATGTTGTTGAGTATGGAAATCTCTGAGGAGGTAGGAATGTAAACGAATTGGTAGTAGCTGAGGTAGAGAGTCCTAGCGGAAGTCTAGGTAGTCCGAAGATTATAGAGACTGTGGGAGAGCATGCACAAGTTTGTACTATTACCGAGCATGAAATGATATGTGGTAGATGCGGTATGGAGGGCATGACCCTATTGGTTGTCTGGCAAGTGTATAGCGGGTTTTTACTTATCAAAAATTCAAGCAAGGACTTCCTTTTTCCAAATTATATGAAGACTTGACCTCAACGAGTGCTTCTACTCCTTCTACACCAACACCGCAACCGGACTCCTCTTCTGCAAATGGGGAGTTAGCCGAACTGAAATCCTTGGTTTTGAACTTAACGTAACAGCTTGGGGAGAAATGCAACAAGGATAATAATACCGCTATTGTGGAGTTAAGAGAACAAGTTGCGCAATTAACACTCGCGCAAAACCAAGTTAATCAACCACCCTTGTTCGACCCAGTCAATGCCATCAATCTCCGAAGTGGCCTTGCTTATGATGGGCCAAAAATGCCGGAAGACGGGGTTGTGACAGCTGATGATGCCCCGGATGACAAGTTGGAAGAGCTTACGGACGATATCCCTGCTGAATATTGTCTTGCTACTCGATCGAGTGAAATCTCTACTCGATCGAGTGAAATAGCCCATCCAGTTACTCGATCGAGTACAATTTCCACTCGATCAAGAGATGCCCAAATAATAGATTTCGATTGAGAAGCTTATTCTTCTCGATCGAATACTTTGGCAGAAGAGGTTACTCGACCGAGTGATTCTAGGACTCGATCGAGAGAACCTGAAATACAAGAGCTCGATCGAGAGGTTTAAATGCCTCGATCGAGTGATTCTCAAGACAAAACCACTCGATCGAGTGAGGAAACTGCTCGATCGAGTGCCAGAACCAGCGGAGCTTCAATTTTTACATCTAATTCCGCTACCGTGTCATCTTCCCCTGTTGTGAAGACGTCACGTACTGATAAAGGTAAAGAGAAAGTCTCGGGTCCACTCATTGCTACCAGAGTACCCTATCCAGGACGTCTGAAGGACGCCAAGGTTGAGCGACAGTACGGTAATTTTATGGACGTTGTCAAGAACCTTCAGGTAACTGTCCCTTTTACCGAACTTATTACCCAGGTACCTACTTACGCTAAATTTATGAAAGATATTGTGATGCGTAAGAGAGAGCTAAGTGAATATGAGACTGTTGCTTTTATGGAAGAGTCTAGTAATTTACTTTTAAATAAGGCTCCACCTAAAATGAAAGACCCGGGTAGTTTCTCTATTACCTGTGTTATAGGCAATGAAGTAATAGATAAGGCTCTTTGTGATTTAGGAGCCAGCGTCATTGTCATGCCTTTGTCTGTCTGCAAGAAATTAAATATGGGTCACCTTAAAATGACTAACATTACTTTACAGATGGCTGATAAATCTGTAAGACGACCCTTGGGTATCTTAGAGGACGTGCCTGTGAAAGTAGGCAAGTTCTTTATACCAGTGGATTTTATTGTTTTAGACATAGCTGAGAATACCCGGACCCCAATTATACTAGGAAGACCGTTCCTATGTACAGCTGCGGCCATTATTGATGTCAAACAAGGGCGTTTGACACTTGCAGTGGGGGATGACGCAATTACTTCAAGTCTGACTAGTACTTTGGCTTGGCCAATGATAGAGGATACATGTTATTCTGTGGATATTGTTGACGAGTCTGTCTATGACTTCTGGTCGGGTTCTTTTATAAAGGACCCACTAGAAGCTCTAATGCTTTTGGATGAGTCTGCAGATGTAACACCCCCAAATACCGAGGAGCCTTAACCAGACCTTCCTTAGCATTTAAGGGCATTACCATCTCGGTTGCCCGAGGTAAGTAATTAACAAAAGTCGATAAAAGAACAATTATAGTTAAATTTACAAGTGTTACAACCGACTAACAAAATAAAGATACAACTCGTCAGCTACACGCTATCACTATCAGAACTCGTGAGGACTCATCCCCGCCAGGACTCCAGCTATCAACCACATCCACACCTGCCAAGACCGACTACTCACCATAAGGGATCACGGCAGACACATAAACAAACAAGACAACCACACAAGGTCAGTAACTGAGACAAGATATAACGAAACCAACAACAAATACCAACACAACACAAACACAACCAGTCACACACAATCACACCCACTCCAATCAATCTCCGTCACCGACTATCCACTGGACCAGCCCTGCCAGTGGGTGTTAGGTTCATATACCTATAATTAGACTCCTCTAATAATGAACTAATTAACTTGTTAATTATTTGTTCTTTAGATCTAGTGCATGCATAACAAAGTGAAAGATTTATAAGAAAAACAATGTTCCTTACATTGTTAAATGGTGCGAAATATGTGGGTACAAGTAAGGTCACCTTCCTTCACTTGTTCTTGAGCTAAATATTGTGGATGATCCTCCTAAGACTCCAAGTATAGAAGCCACTCCAATAAATTGTACCCAAGATTAATCCCAAAAATTCATACTAATATTAACTAGATATGTAGTAGAAATATAACCTTAATAATACAAATGTTCTTATATTACTACTTCTAGTAATAGATGATAAGTATTAGTAATTTTAGAGAGGTTTTTCTGAATTTGCATGTGAGGAAAGTTAGAGAGAAGCATAAGCAAAAACAAGCAAAAACTAGTGGAAAAATATGAGCAACAAGTGCTCATGTATAGAGCACAAAACCGGTGGCTCTTCCCCATGAAAGGAATCTTGTTCCTTTTGTTTTTAGCTCTTGTTTAGTATATGTAGTGTATAAGGAACATTAGTCTAAGATATAGCATGATAAAAGCTTCATATGACAAGTCACTATCATGCTTTATCAAAACAAACAAAGACAAAAGAGCATCTTGTGCTCTCTTGTTTTGGCCGAAATATTGGATCATTTTTGGTCCATTTTTTGCCTTTTGTCATTTGTCCCATAAATGCTTATAAGTCATATGTTTAACTATCTTACATATTTAATCATTAATGTAATCATTTAACACTTAAATATTACAATTAATAATATAATATACACTCCACTTTTGAGTAGTATAGTACCATTATATCAACATATAATGGGTCCCATAATTACTAGTTAGTTAAAATTACAACTTCTTGTAACTTTAAATAACTAATTACCTCTACCTTAAAACTTATATTAAAACCTCAACTAATTTAGTAATTTAACACTTAATTACTAAATTAAATCTTATTTAATCACATTACAATAAGACGCAAAATTTGCACTCTCATAATTAAGGAATTAATTAATCTGTATCTCATACAATTAATTAATTATCTATTTGGGCCTCATCCTATAGGTGTGACCTAAAGGGATCAACTGACCACCACCGTCACACGACAGTAATGTCAAACTCTAGTTAGCCAATCATTACCGATTAATGATGGTCAGTCGACTGTATAAAGAATCATCCCTCACGTATTCTTAGTATGAGATTTAAATATGATATTAAATCATGTGATCGCACTATTGTTGAGGACACATTTCCTAACAATCTCCCACTTGTTCTCGACAAGTGTGCGTCACCAATTCTCTTGTCCTATTACAATCTCCCACTCAATGCAAGGTGTCTTGCAGGTCGTACTTACATTTGATCATATCTTGAGTGGTTTTCTCGATCTGGAGATTAACTGTCTGACCGGAATTATCTATCAGAGATACCTTCCGAGCGTGGCCACGCATTTCCAGTTAACTACTCCTCGAGTGGCCTTGAGATTTCAAACAACCCTGACAAGGGGTGGACAATTTCTATCGCCCTATTCCCTTCGTTCAGCCACAGTCCATCATAACCCAAAATATACCCAGTTTGACCTCATTTACGAAATCGTAGAGTATAAATCAAATCTAATCAGAAGTTGTGCCAACTTGGGCGAATAGTCTCTAGTCAAAAGAATTAACTCATAAGAATACTATAGTAGCTCTTGCTACGACCAGGCTTTGTGAATTACCAGAACTTTATAAGCGGTCATCGCCGACGTGTGTCCCATACATATCCGCCTATGTGATCGACTAGTCATCCCATATGACTCTATGGCACTTGAACTTGCCATCAATCGCATCACACTCTAGTCACTTGGAGACGTCACCTCAAATAAGTAACTAGGGGCGAATACCATGTTAATCCTGTTCACTTTAATGGGGTTCAATTTGTCTCTACAACCCATCCGGATACGACAAGGTAGCGGGTGAGTTCAATAAAACTCAAACGATAAATGTGATTATCACATATGAATGGTCAATACAATATTACTACTTCATATTCTATAATCTTTAGTGTATTATGAACACTAGTTAAAATGCAATACAAGTTTGGCAAGTGGATATACCCGATATCCATATATTCCAACTTTATCAATTGCTATTTCCTTCAATTCGATGTTATCTCTAATAACATAAATTTATATGTCTAGACTTCTTACTAGACTTGGGCTCTTTAACTAGAAATATGCTCCTACTGTTATCACATAACTTGTGACAAAATCATTTGTAGAAGGATTCACCCTTAATCCATACATTGACGATTTTATCACAATTTACTTGGATTCCTTTTGTAAAATTTGCAATGCGCGAAACTAAAACACCTTTCTTAGTCTCTTACTCCTTTGTCAATAATACATCCTAGGATTTCAACAAATCCCTTTAAGTTTGGAAATTAATGTTTGTGCAACATTTCAACACCTAATTTAGTTTGTCATCCAAACATGTGAACAAATCCTTAATTTTTCTCAAGAATCTTAAGGATGTTCTTTAAGGCTTTCACAAGCCATAATGTGGGAATTATCCCTTTAATTTACTTATTGTGCTCTCAGCATATATCACATCATGGCACATACGTCTGTTGGCATACATGATCATTCTAATGGCGGAAACATTAGAACTCGATTTCATGTGATCAACAACTTAATAGGTTCATAGAATGATTATGACTCCATCATAGTAATTCTACTTCCATCAACATAAATAGCCTATTTAACTTTGTTGTTGTACAACAGATGTGAAATATCTTATCCTCATAAGACTCTCAACACTATGCCAATATTCTCTCACATAGATTCAAAATCTAGAATACTTTGCATCCCTTTCCAAGTCTCCCAATCACTCTTGCCAGAAGAGAGCATTGGTACATTATACTCAATAAGTAATATGTTATCAACATATAATACATGGAGAAACAATTCTAGCTCCCACTTAACTTCATGTATAATCATGATTCTCCAATCATGTGGATGAAACCATCCACTATTATCACATGAATGAAAAACATAATCCTTTAATGCTAGCTTAAGACCATCTTGTGATCACTTAAGATAGCTACGCATAATATGTTAGGATTCTTAGATCTTCATCCAAGGTTTCGTGTTTCAAACACTTCCTTCTCTAAATTCCCATTTTAGAAAAGCGAATTCAAATTGCCATTCTTCATAAAATAAAATGCGGCAATTCCTAACATAATTTATCTTGATCAACATCTTCATGTAAATCTTATCCATTTATGTACTCTGAAGCTCTATTTACTTTTGAGGAGACCCTCGCCTTAAAGTAAATCTACTCTTGAGTAACAATTTTCGGATTGTAATGCGATGGCTCGTATGTAACAAGGTCATGATACTATCACTTTCACAAAGTAATATTTTTAAACAATAAGACATGTGCGATAGACTCCCACTGAACTATGCTCTCATACTATCTTCATAGATAATAGTTCAATACCAACTCCCACTCTATAATTTTATTACTTTCACAAAGTAACATTTCAACTATAAGAGATGTTTGTGACGATTCAATCTACTCCCACTCTATCTCTCAGAAATACATCTATCTTCTTGAGAGATAGCTTTGTGAGTCACAAACATATATTTAACGGAGTATTAGGAGTTTTCCAAGACTATGTATTAGCTTTCAAACGTCCATCCCTTTTATGGCAGCTTAGTTCATGTAATATGGTAGTCTGATTCATGTCATATGGTTTAATAGACTCTCTATTCTAGGTATCATATGGTTGACCATTCGTTTAGAATAATGTGTCTATATGGTATCGTGAATTCCCTACTTGATGAGTTCAAAAACTCATTATAACTTTAATTGATCTTACATAAGTAAGTTGTTACTTTTAGTAATGATGACATAAGGAGAATTAAATTCATAGCTTATGGACATATAATGATCCCATCATCATAATCGTCTATTTGATCAATTTGAGTTGTTTATCTAATGTTTCTCTACGCAAGTAATTTATGATGATGATTTTAGAACAAATAACATAATAAAACAAGTGATTTGGGTTGAAAACCAAATCACCAATATCCAAAATACAACCCGTGTTTAAAGGATACAAGCCAATTTCCAAGTCACACAAGGAAATCAAAATAGTTCTAAAACATGAAATACATCATAAAGTTAAAGACAAAGCAAATTAAAGACAAGCTTCCATTGATCCATCACCACGGTCGGCTACTCTAGCTTCCCTCATGATCCTCTAGGCTTGCTTCTCCTTGCCTTTGTCCTTGGTAGGAGGAGGCCTTATTTACAATAAAAAAGGGTAATCATCACAACTTGTATCACATACTAATTGAGATTGAAACATAAAAGATTGGGATAGTCATTTACCTACTGGAATAACCTTTCCAGCTTTGATGTCGCCAAAGTATTTGGAACAATTTCTTTTCCAATGTCCAACACCACAACAATAATGGCACTTGTCCCCGGAGGGGGCACTGTACTTGGACTTGGAGGAGCTTGCTTCATAAGTCTTAGCTATGTTCCTGTTGGGAGTTCGCTTCTTTCCCTTTTTCCTGCTCTTCTTGAAAGTTCCTTTGCTCCTATGATTGACATTGAGCACATCTTTGGTGGTGCTAACACTTAGCCCCATGTCCCTTTCGGCTTGCACAAGCATTTTGTGCAACTCATCAAGAGAAACTTTCTTATCTTGCATATTAAAATTCACCCGGAATTGAACATATGCTTTGATTTTGTTGAGGGAATGAAGAATTCGATCAATTACGAGTTCATTGGGAATTTCCACCTTATGCATTTTCGAGGTCTCAACATGCTCCATCAACTTGAGCACATGAGGGCTCACCTTTTGTCCCTCTTTGATGTTAAGATCAAAGAATGCGGAAGCCGCCTCATATTGAATGACCCAACGAGCTCGTGAAAACATGTTCACAAGCTTCATGTAGATCTCATGAGCGGTGCTAATCTTTATAGCACTTCGTTGGAGTTCGGCCTCCATAGCAAAGATCAACACATTTTTGATCGCGGCTGACTCCTTTTGGTAAACCTCATAGGTTTGCCTAGCGGCGGGGGTGGACCTAGCATTAGGTTCGGTGGGAGATGCCTCGGTAAGGTAACGAAGCTTGTCGTCACCTTGCGCGGCCAAGCGAAGTTGCGCGTCCCAATCGGCGAAATTAGACCCATTCTTTTCTAACTTACATCGATCCATGAAGGATCGGAGTCATGACACATTGGTAAGCGTGGTGGAACTAGTGGTTGCGGACGTGATTGGAGTTGCCATTGTAGTTGATAAAACAAATTTGACTACAAAATAGGAAATGAAGGAATTAATTATCATCTATCGTTTTAATAATACTCGTAAATTTAACTACAAGTATTGCATTTATATAGTGACCTCCACCCAACTACATAAATGATTCCGAGATCCAAATTCATATCAACTCGGGCACGGTGAGCCGATTCATCCCTTATTAATATAACTCGGTGGATTAACTTTTTAATCGATTCTACTTTTAGAACTCTCGGTCGATAAAAATTACTCTAATTCTCATCTTTAGCTCGGAACACATGCGACTACAGTCAACAATACTTCCGTTGAGCTCAATCCAAATTTCGATGTAATAACATTTTACTACCCCACTTCATCAACGTAACAAGGTTTGTATTACGGTAAAGCCGGCTCAACTCCCTTATGAAATTGGTACTTCATGGGTTTCTACTATTTGGTAAGGCTATTTCTCAATTTTTAATATGTGAGAGGTCTTGTCAATT
Organism: Silene latifolia; assembly: GCF_048544455.1. Lineage (NCBI taxonomy): Eukaryota > Viridiplantae > Streptophyta > Magnoliopsida > Caryophyllales > Caryophyllaceae > Silene > Silene latifolia. The sequence goes on from NC_133535.1 coordinate 20,125,538, forward strand.
TATTATCTATCACGTTTTAAGTGAACTAAATCGGTGAACTATGATAATTATAATTGACACGGTCGATGACTCGATATGATATGCATGTGTTGTTATGGCGATTTGGCAATGCATGCAACATATTAAAAGAAATGCAAAGCAATAAATAAAATTCCTAGTATGGCCTTCCTAAAATAGAAAATCAAATAATATATTACATATTCGGAAACCAACTCTTTTGGTCCCTTGAATCTTCAAGTGACACGCCTCCCAAGACACCGTCTTCGTCGGATTACCTTTCCGAATGGCACCGTCTTGAAGATGCTCCATAATTACAAATAATAATAAAAATACAAAGCTATTCCTATTATACATTTGTAAAATGTAAAAACTAATAAAATAAAATTAAAAGTGATACGAGATCACATTAAATTACAACTGAATCAATATTCCCTTTCATTACGGGTAATATTGATTAAAACTAAGGCCATACTAAGATAAAATTACATAATTCGAAATTATATAAATAAAAGACATTCAACAATTGAAATCTGCATCATTATAATATGTACCTATCATGCAAAATCATGTGCCAAATCGCCCTATTTAACTTATGTCGTACATATAACCCGGTTTTATGGAAATGCGTGATAATAACCTTTTAAAATCACTAATTAACACTTAAATCACATCTAAACTCAAGTTAATTATCCTAACACTTTTTAGGACTCAAAAATTAGTCATCACTCAATTTTTGACAATAATTCAACTTGATTTAATTTTATGCTCATTTTTTACCTTAAAATCATTATTTATATGAAATAAATCCAAATTAAATTATAAAAATTTCAAATTTCAAATTTTAAATTTTTGAACATTCTGTAATTAATCCATGACACTCATTATGTCAAAAATCATGGTTAAAATTTTCGAATTAATTTTAAGAAAATTTAGTTGCATATTATAGGTTTTATCTCATAAAATACATAAAGTATCCGAAAATTAATCCAATAATTTTTACAACTTTATATCTGATTAGTGGGATATTTATGCAACTTAAAATAATTTTCTCAAGCCATGCAATACGTTTTAGCTAATTTTGTTAAAATAGTCACTATTTATGCCATTTTTACTCTAAAAATCCATAAATCATGCTAAAAGAGATCTTTTAATCTATAAATTTACATACTCTTTGTAAATTATGCATGTGACATCATATTAAAATATCATGGCTTAATTCGAGATTAACTATTTTTTAACCATTTAACCTCTTTTAATCCATTTTTAACTCATAAAAATCATAAATCATGCAATATTAATCAAATTAACTCGACTTTTTACACACAACTTGTAAAATATGCATGTGAGTTCATATAAAATTTCCAAGGTCAGAAACTTAGTTTAACTATTTTTAGCATTTTAATTCCCATTTTAGTCATAAAAATGTAACAAAATCACTAAAAATCATTAAAATGAGCAATAAATTTCCATAAATCATAAAAATGACCTACAAATATTTTAGGACCAGAATATATAACATGCATGGTGATTTCATGGCTTATACTAATAAATCACAAATTTTTAGTTTTATATGTTAACCTTTTAACTCGGAAAAACAATAACCGATTATGCATGCAACATCCTTATGCTTTGATACCACTTGTTAGGTTCATATACCTATAATTAGACTCCTCTAATAATGAACTAATTAACTTGTTAATTATTTGTTCTTTAGATCTAGTGCATGCATAACAAAGTGAAAGATTTATAAGAAAAACAATGTTCCTTACATTGTTAAATGGTTCGAAATATGTGGGCACAAGTAATGTCACCTTCCTTCACTTGTTCTTGAGCTAAATATTGTGGATGATCCTCCTAAGACTCCAAGTATAGAAGCCACTCCAATAAATTGCACCCAAGATTAATCCCAAAAATTCCTACTAATATTAACTAGATATGTAGTAGAAATATAACCTTAATAATACTAATGTTCTTATATTACTACTTCTAGTAATAGATGATAAGTATTAGTAATTTTAGAGAGGTTTTTCTGAATTTGCATGTGAGGAAAGTTAGAGAGAAGCATAAGCAAAAACAAGCAAAAACTAGTGGAAAAATATGAGCAACAAGTGCTCATGTATAGAGCACAAAACCGGTGGCTCTTCCCCATGAAGGGAATCTTGTTCCTTTTGTTTTTAGCTCTTGTTTAGTATATGTAGTGTATAGGGAACATTAGTGTAAGATATAGCATGATAAATCACTATCATGCTTTATCAAAACAAACAAAGACAAAAGAGCATCTTGTGCTCTCTTGTTTTGGCCGAAATATTGGATCATTTTTGATCCATTTTTTGCCTTTTGTCATTTGTCCCACAAATACTTATAAGTCATATGTTTAATTATCTTACATATTTAATCATTAATGTAATCATTTAACACTTAAATATTACAATTAATAATATAATATACACTCCACTTTTAAGTAGTATAGTACCATTATATCAACATATAATGGGTCCCATAATTACTAGTTAGTTAAAATTACAACTTCTTGTAACTTTAAATAACTAATTATCTCTACCTCAAAACTTATATTAAAACCTCAACTAATTTAGTAATTTAACACTTAATTACTAAATTAAATCTTATTTAATCACATTACAATAAGACGCAAAATTTGCACTCTCATAATTAAGGAATTAATTAATCTGTATCTCATACAATTAATTAATTATCTATTTGGGCCTCATCCTATAGGTGTGACCTAAAGGGATCAACTAACCACCACCGTCACACTACAGTAATGTCAAACTCTAGTTAGCCAATCATTACCGATTAATGACGGTCAGTCGACTGTATAAAGAATCATCTCTCACGTATTCTTAGTATGAGATTTAATTATGATATTAAATCATGTGATCGCACTATTGTTGAGGACACATTTCCCAACAGTGGGGGACCGCAGCCGTTCCCACCTAAGCCCTGCTCATCATACCGAGCGATAACCCTGTCCCATTAATGTGCACATCCCCTCCCGTGGCGGGTTCCACAGAAGGCGAAACTTGGGCGTGAAGCCACTCCCGCAAGTGACTCCACTCAGCCGAGGACGCACCTCGAGAACCAGAGACAATCAATCACAGACAGCTGCAATACAACAACAACCAACAAACTATATACACCAACCGATTACCGGATATACGCAACCACACAACATAACAACCACACAACAACCACGACACAACAACCGACACACTAGACCATCCACAGGAACTGAGTAGGCGAACCTACATTTAAGCGACTGCAATGATTCCATGCCCACACACGCAAGACCCAGCAATTAAGCAACACCTATACACACAATACAATCATCTATTACTACCATTCTAATCCCGGCTGAAACCACAAGACACAGTTGATGATGACGACATACTTACATGAGGAAAACTTGGCAAAGGATCGCTACCCGACTCAAGCTACGCACTCCTAAGGCATAAGGACCTTCAAGGGCTTCCATGGAGGACATATGGTGAAGGGAAGAAGAAAGGGCGACATTTAGGTTTAGGAGAAAGAGGCGGAAATGATTTGCGGATTTAACAAAACACGATTATAAACCCTCGCTGAAAAGACGCTACTCGATCGAGTGGCCCCTACTCGATCGAGTATCCAAGCTACTCGATCGAGTAGCCTCTACTCTATCGAGTACCACCCCTAACTCAAAACACAGGATAACTTTGGTACGCACTTCTAAGGACAATTACTGCTTCCAAGGTCGGTCAACGTTAGTCAACTGGTCTCTAAAAAGGGCAGGTATTACAATCTTCCCCCCTTAAAAAGAATTTCGTCCCCGAAGTTCAACTCACCTATCTCAAAGCACAAGATACGGGAACAAAACGACATCACTACTCTTCCGCTATAGGTTACTACTCCCCGGAAATACTATTCCCCCCCCCCCCCCATGTCATCATCATCAACTATCTAACACTCCATGTATATCGACTCCTACAAGCTATTACTTGAAATACTAACCTCACCACATGGACCAACATACCAATGACTACCCTGCTGCTCACAACTCTTAGCCACGCACTACGAGATTACACGTTCACTAATAACAATCATCAACACGAAACATGTCACCTTGACACCACTATGTTACTCAACGATACAATTCTATTCAAACGCATGACATCACAACTATCACAACCTTTACTTCCACATCCGATTTACTCAACAACCAAAGAAAACAATTATAGCTTCGTGCAAGAGATATAACCGAAATAATAGAAAACATTATTAACAAACAATCAAAAGATTGCAATGTCGGCCTTTTTATTTCGCGACATTACTCTTCCCCCCTAAAAGGAACTTCGTCCCCGAAGTTCACCACCAAATTACTACACATACTATTTAAAACTTACTTCTTGTCATAAAACCAACACATATGATTCATTATAGACATTACTCATTACTCGTACAACCATTAATTCATGAAGGCATATGCACTATATTCGAGTGATTATTCCTAGACACGGATGCATGTATACATCAATTGTACATTTATATAGGAAATACACCACTCCGGTGAATTATAATTAGCAGACATCATGGATGTAAAATGAATGCAATAAGAAACAATTACTACTCCACTATTCGTTATGAATACGCATCCAAAACCCAAACACGACTTTCATTCATATGAAATAAACGGTTCAAACATGTTACTAATCATCAATAACCATATTAAACACCAAAACATGTAATAATATAACCATTAAAACAATTTTATTTAACGAAAAGTTCATGTAACAGTGCTACTCGATCGAGTGTCTTGGATACTCGATCAAGTAGGCCTGAGATCAGAATACCCCAACCTTGTCACACCTGCAGCTAATCGACCGAGTATGGGGTACTCTGTCGAGTAGCCACAGGTCAAAATCTTAGAAATTCCCGTCATAACACCATATATATATATATATAAAACGTCACATAAGCGCGAGTCGGATGACAACCCGAACCCCAAAATCCTGCAAATAAGTTCAAACTAAGCAAATCCGGACTTATGGCCATCCATACAAACCAAAGTAAAAGTTCCAACTAAGAACGACTACCATCATCCAACATCATCAACCATAAACAAAGAGAAAGAAAAGGAGTATCACTCTTGCTGCTGCTGCTGCTCATCCATCATCTCATCTCCACCACCATCGCCTCCCGAGGTGCCTGCTCCCGATGACCCAAGACCCGCATCAACCCCCGCCCCATCTCCAGGACTCACATACCATGGGGTCAAACCACCAAAAGCAAAGAACTGTGATGTCCCCCAGGCTGACTGATCCACCCCGTAAGAGTGGAAAACCCCACTGTAGTCCCCAACTCCGCTCCACCACACTGGATGTGGTCCCTCGGTCTCAATCCCCTGAGTATACGCCATCTCATGCATGTTCCGGAGTGTCAAAGTAGATGACACCCTCTCTGCCAAGTAGCTCGAACGCGTCTCTGGGGTATCGAGGTAGGGGTAACAAGGAAAAGGGTGCTGCTGTGGTGCTTTGCTGGCCGTGGTCTGGTCTCAGCTGTCCTCTCCCTCACCCGACGAGGTCCTCTCCCCAACCTGGGTCTCTCCTCCACTGCTGCCACGTTCTCCCCCTTCTTAAGCTCGGGCATCACCTGAAGGATCGTGTCATCAATGAGGTATGTCTGCAACTATCGAGGTACATCATCATCCTCCTCCTCCTCATCGGAGTCAACACCTACCACCACGGGGTCTAACAGCTCTGTCGGTGGGAGATGCTCAGTAGCCGGGATCCTCATCCAGCTCATACCCCACACCCTCCAATCTAGGCTACCATCAGCTAAAGTTCTCAACCATTTCAGGTCGAGGTAGTAGTCTTTGTCCATGGTAGGCACCAGTGTAGATAGGGGAACATACTCAGAAGAAGCCTCAAAGGAAGCTAGCTTTTCAGCTAGCCGAGTGGCAAAAGCACCACAACTCAAGTACCGAATGGTAGAAGTAGCCATCAAGGCAAGGCTAGCACAGACCATGGCAGGAGCATTGAAGACCACCTTCTCGGTCCGCTCCGGGTTAAGATAAGACATCAAAAGTAACAGTTCATGATTGTTCAGCTTACTCATATCCGGCCTCTCATAAAGAAGGTTCGAAATAGAACGAAGGAAGATCCTCAAAGTAACATGTAGAACATCATTAATCAACATGTTGCTGGAGGTGGGAGCTGACTTTCCGGAAAGACAGGGCATAAGGCGGCAGACACCGCACTCAGATGGAATCTCACTGATGGAATCCTTGGGAGGCTTGGCCAACCCAAGATGAGAAGCAAAGAGGTCCATAGACAACACAAAACTCGTGTTCATACGACGGAACTCAACAGATTGTGCAGTTGGCTCGTATGTAAACGAGCTCATAAAATCCAAAGTCAGAAAAGGATAGGAATTCTTCCTCAAACGATACAACCCCGTGAACTCCAAGGTCTCAAAGATATGACGGACATCCGTCTCAATTCCCAAGTCATCAAGAAGTGTGGTATCCACACAACGGGTGGGTCTCATCTTGCGTTTCAGTAACGCCACGAATCTCTCCCTTTGTTTAAAGTCCACAAATACTTAGTCTGACCGGTCCGCTACCCTCCCCAATTTCGGGCTGTGAAGCCCTCCCCCTCTTACTCTGACGAGTCCCTATGTTTAGTCTCGGCATCTGTTTCAGCATACAATTTAAACATACTTGCATAGGCCTTTAAAATATGTAATTTAAACAAATTGAACATTGAATAATCATCTATGTACACACTTTCACCAACAAATTCCCAATTTGATATATAAACTCAGTTTATAGTATTTCAGACGATCTCCATAGCTGTGAAAATTTTAGCATGAACGAATATGATTTACTCGACCACTTCAACTGTCATGACATGGCTCAAACGCTATTCCATATATATACTTGATAACATGTGAAACATTCATATATGTTCATAGAAAGGCAACTTAATACATGCCATCACCAACCTTCAACATTATGAGCAAACCTCTCAATTAAACTAGTCAGACGGTCTCTACAGCTGTAACAATTTTGACACATTCATCAACAATTAACATCACCATTACTATATGTGGACAGCGGGGGGCCCACGGGGGCGCTTGGGAGGAAGAGAACAAGCGTTTGCATTTGTTGGAGTCGCCACCAATTTTTATGGGAAATTGGAACCGTTCGAATACCTCGTGCCATGTCAAGACACAAAGTAGAGACATGAACACTAAGCAATCGTTACCCTTAGCATTCTATGTCTAGAATGACTCTCGTGGATGCCAATGAACACGGATGTTCACAGAGATCTGGAGTAAGGGGTGAGGGTACGTATTAGGAAGCTCTTTTGATCGAACACCTAATCCCGCCCGCCTCGATAGCGGCCTCTACTAATGATTAGGGACATCATCTATACTCGATATATCGTCGATTATATGTATGCAATGCAACATCCAAGTTTTAATCCTAACATGTCAAATTAACTAAGTCGGTGAACAATTAATTTAGCATACAATTTAGTCAAAGTAGGATTTAAGGTTCAATTACATATGAAAGCATACAAATGATACGAAATAAAATGAATAAAAAAATTACAATAACAAGAAATTACAATAATTACATCGGGATTGGCGATTTATGTCGAGAATACCTTTAAAACGGATAATTTGGGAAAAAGAATAAAAGAGAGAAATAACGAACAAATCAGAAGGCGATAATACGGGTAATAGTTAATTATACGTAAGCTAATTAAACAGGTCAAGCAACAACGGAGTTCAGAGACAGAACTCATCCTGGAACAGGCGCAGCAGCACTGCGCCCTTTGGAAGAGGCGCAGCAGTTGCTGCGTTTGTTCCAAGGGTGAGTTCTGGCTGTGAAGCCGGAACTGCAAATCGTTAATGTTAATGGGTGATTTTAATGGTTAATTAACATATTTACTCGGATTAAAGTGATTAACAGGTTAATTACATATGATTAATGGCCATAAAAGCAATAAAACATGGATAAGACGGATTAAAGACGGATTATTTACATGATCGAATGATTGATTAGTGACATGGGTGAACAAAATAGGGTAAACATAACAAATTAATGACAAATTAATGACGAACATGCGATGAATATGACAATAGACAGATGAGAATATATCAAAGGTCGAATTCCGGAAATCCGATATGAACGAATCGAATTCCTACAACCAGAATTGAGTTTAATGACGAAAACCCGCAAATATGAGATTATAAGGGATTTAAGTCGGATTTAAGATTAATTAAACATGTTAATGATGATGAACAATACACATGTGAGATAATTATGATTTCGTATCAAAGAATTATAGAAACAAACGAAACAAACAAAAAGTTAACGAATTACAGAGGACGAAAGAAGAAGAAAGGAAGCAGGAACTGCGGCAGCCTCACGAAGAGGCGCAGCAGTTGCTGCGTCCTTTCTCGACGGTTTGTCTTCTGGAAATCCGTAAAAAGGGTTTTAGCAAAGGGTTTTAGAAATCGGTTTTAAAAGGTATTTTCGACATAAACCTTACATTAATGATAATACAAAAAGTAAATAACAATAAATAAAAGAGAGATTTACACCCTCAGACTTACATGTTTGACGAAACGAGATGAACTAAGTTATCGATTAGTGATGCTCGACTCGAATGTAGACGAAAGTGCCCCCGTAAGAGGAAAACGATTAGATTAATTAAGTTGATTGATGTGGAGTTGGTCAAATTGGCCGGTCATGCAAACGAGGCTGGTACTCAGAAGGATCCGAGCTTACGTGGTCGAATGTTCAAGCACGTAGACGCCAAAAAGTAAGAACAAAGGTCTAGAATGCAAAGGGAGAAGAGAAGGGCGGACTCTCGCGTGAGAAATATGAGGAACGAAGGCTCCTATTTATACTAATCACGTGACGGAAATATGGAAAGGAGAGAAAGATCCGGAAATAACCAACTTAGGTTAAACGCGGAAACTTGGACAAAAAGAAAACCTTGAGGAAAAGGCGCAGCAGATGTTGCGTTCCTTGGAAGAGGCGCAGCACTTGCTGCGTCCTTTTCTCAGCGGGTTCCTCCTGCGCAAGAAAGCGCGTTTGACAGCCTGTCGTATTTTAGGCATAACTTTCTCTAAAAGACTCGGATTAAGGTGATTTCGGTGGCGTTGGAAAGCTAAGAAAGATATCTAGAACTTTCTGTGAAATCGGCCCGACCCAAAAAAGTTGTTATCACCTCGAAAAGTGGGCCTAAAGGTCGGGTTATCATTTTAGCTAAATGAAATGCACATTTTGTAATGTAAACTTTTAGTTTAGCCCAAAGAAGTGACATGTGACTCAAAATGAGATATAATCTCAACATGTTATGACATCCTAACCTTAGCTAGACAAGCCCATTGCTTTGACTCGGGATTTGACGATTTTAGGAAATGAAGACGGTTTTTGACCCGGACTCCAAATGAACTCTAATTACTGCCAAAACGACCGTAATGACATCTAGATGACAACCAAGGGGTAGACACAAGTATTTGAGCTATCACTTGACGATAAACTTACGAACTGTCACAAATCGTTCCGCGTACCAAACATGCGGCCCAATCATCACCGGGTGGTTTGCGGGAGGTGCAGAAACGAGGTGTCTACAGAGCCCCCACTTTGACTGAGGCTTGGACAAGGCGAAAGTCAAAGTATAGCCATCAGGTCAATCGAAGATTACAACCTGACGACTATGGCGACGCGAGGCGGTTCAAGGGGTCTGAGCCAAGGACCTGTCGTCGGGAACATTTTAGAGCCTGTCGACTATCGGGGAGGGTCGTTTAAAGTCCATTAGACTACGTATGGAGGCTCGCCAGCCATAAGAAGAGACCATACCTGAGACTTCTTTCTCGAGATGCTTCCGGAGGTGCATAGGAGCTAAGGGTAAGCGTAGGAGCTAAGGGTAAGACCTAAAAGGTATATAAGGATTGTGCTAGGGTGTGGGGCCCTAAAGGAAAGCATCGAAGAGAAGGAGGCCAAATATAAGTTCAACTTAAAGGGTAACCAAGGTTTGAGTGTAGAAACTCTAAGAAAAGGTGATCCTAAAGGATGTGATCCTAAAGGGAAAAGGTGATTCTAAAGGAATATGATCCTAAAGGGTATAAGTATGTGAACTCTAGGGAGTTTGGGAACTTAAAAGAAGCTATGTGTGTGAAACTGGGTGTACGAACCTAAAAGGAAAGGGGATCCTAGGGTTAAGTTTAGGAACTACTGGGTTACTAATTCTTGTTTTAAACGCGTGCGCTTAAGCTTTCTGAGGTATGAGAACTCTAAAAGGATTTTATGGGTTTATGAACCTAAGGATATTGGTGTGGGAGCTTAAAGGCTTATGAACCTATGGGAAGCCATTTTGGGATCTAAGAATCTAAGGGTCACAGGGATTCTGAAGAAACTTCTTAACACTTCCGAAGGCTAACTCTGAAGGCTATTGATGCGTGTCTTTTATATAAGGTTTTTACCTCATTTTTACACGCATTTCTGTACTTTTTATGTAGCATCTGGCTACAAATACCCCCGAATATTCTACTTTGGTTCGTTTTATGTAATTTGCAGGAATTAACCGAAGAGGAGCTAAAACGAGCCTAATTTGTCCCAATTGTATGCATTCATGGAGAATAAGGAGCCGGAGCTTGGAAATCTAACACTTGGAAGACGCACGAGCTGTATTCGGGAAGTAATTCAAAGTCTATCGAGCTTAAACAGCTCGATCGAGTGACTTATTACTCGATCGAATGCTTTTATTTGCCTAAGTTACTCGATCGACCACTTGGAGTATACGCAAGAGGAAGCAAAGCAAGGAATACTCGATCGAGTAGTTTATTTCTACTCGATCGAGGAGATTGATGAACAGTTGCTCGATCGAGTGAGTTATTTCCACTCGATCGAGTGGTTTACCCTCCCACAGCCTTTTTCCGTCTAATTAATGTATGGGCTTTTGTAATCAGTCCATAGATTAGGTTATAGGATGGATTTTTAGTATAAGACTGGGGGAGTGAACGACGTTACTCCTTCTTCTGACCACATCCGTTTTACTCTAGTTCTTGCTACTGTTCTTTGGATTTTGCTTCTTTTACTCTTTGCTACTCGGATTTGGGATACGATTGGTATTATCATTCTATTTTAATCTCTCAATTCTTAATCATTGCTCTAGTTATTTCTTCCCTCTTTTAATTGTTATCATAATTGCTTAATCGAATCATTATTAGTTTCATCAACATGTTAAGTTTTAATTATTTAATTGTTGTTATTGTTAATTTAATGGTAATGAGTAGCTAATTCTCTTAAGCTAAGACTATAGGGGATCCATAATCATGAGGGAATAGTAATCGATTTATTGGGTAAATGCTAGTATAGTCTTTGTTGGTTAAATACTGCAATTAACTGTACCCGTCTAATTGAGTCGACGCAATTAGACCTTTAATTCTTAGTGATCCTTGACCTGGACCGAAAGGTTGGAAAAGGCGAGACTAGTGGCGAACAATAGGGTATTGAAGTGAGGGCGAAAGTTAAGCTGTTTACACTTTAGGGTGAATTAAGGACCGAAAGGTGACGTTCGTTACCCCTTATACCGTATTTGCATTGATCTGAGACCTAGATTACTTGACCGGATGATTATGGTGAACCGTTTGTCTTAGCTGTCTTTCTCTATCTGTTTGTTTCCTTCCTTTTATTCTTTTTTCCTTATTCCTTTTAGTTTAGAAAATCACATTTGAAACCCCCCATTTGGTTACCTTGACGAACTTAGATTTAGCTGACAATTTCCTACCTCTCTGTGGATTCGACCCGACTTCCCTAGCTATATTAGTTAGAGCCAGTTGGTATTTTTGACAGGTACGCGACAGACGTGTCAAATTTTGGCACCGTTGCCGGGGAGGTGGCGCAATTTTGTTGCTTTAATTAAGTTTGTCCCTTGTCTCAAGGAATTTATTCCTTGAGGCTGATCTTACTTCTGCAAAGTTTTGATTAGTTTTGCAGGTCAGTTGTTGCTTTGAAAGTTTGTTTGCCAAGATGCCTACGATTACAGAGCTAACAGAGCCATGTTGTAGATGTGGCATGGAAGGGCACGACCCTATCTTGTGCATGGAGAGTGTGGAGCGCGTTCTTGCCTATCAGAAATACAAGCAGGGAGTTCATTTCTCTCAGCTGTACGAAGAAATAAAGAATGTCTCTACCCCTTCTACGCCAGTACCGCAGCCGGTCTCTCCTTCTGCAAGTGAAGAAATTGCCGAATTAAAGTCCATTATGATGAATATATCACGGCAGTCTGAAACGGTCATATCAGAATTGAAAGAACAAGTCGCGCAGTTAACACTCGCGAAAGACCAAACCAAACTTCTTCCAATATGCGATCCAGTCGGTGCAATGAATTTTCAAAATGACCTTACTCATGAAGAAGACGAGGTTTTGATAGCTGAAGATACCCAGGACGACGATCTAGATGAATTCTTAATCGAAATACTTGCTGCGTGTAATCAAGATACTCGATCGAGTGATTTTTCTACTCGATTGAGTGAATCAATTCATCCTATCACTCGATCGAGTGAAATTACTGGTCGATCGAGTGGTGCAGAATTTAATGTTGGTCGATCGAGTGATAATATTACTCGATCGAGTAACTTTGCTGAAGAAATCACTCGATCGAGTGACAAGACTGGTCGATCGAGTGAAACAGAAGAAGAGACTGGTTGATCGAGTGATTTAAGTGCTCGATCGAGTACTTTAAGTGGCGGAGATCCTATTTTGCTATCTAATGCCGCCACCGTGTCATCTTCCCCCGCTGTGGAGACGTCACGCATTGATAAAGGTAAAGGAAAAGTTGCGGGTCCACTCGTTGCTACCAGGATACCCTTTCCAGGCCGTCTAAAGGACGCAAAGATCGAGCAACAGTACGGTAAGTTTGTGGACATTGTGAAGAACCTCCAGGTAACTGTCCCTCTTTCTGAACTTGTTACTCAGGTACCCACTTACGCTAAATTTATGAAGGATATTGTGACGCGTAAGAGAAATTTGAGTGAGTTTGAGACGATTTCATTTATGGAAGAGTCTAGTAATTTGCTTTTGAATAAGAGTCCGCCTAAAATGAAGGACCCGGGCAGCTTTTCTATTACCTGTATTATAGGCAACATGATTATTGATAAGGCTCTTTGCGATTTAGGAGCCAGTGTTAGTGTCATGCCCCTTCCTGTCTGCAAGAAACTGAACATGAGTCATTTTAAAGTGACTAACATTAGCCTACAGATGGCTGATAGATCTGTTAGGAAACCCTTAGGTGTCTTAGAGGACGTGCCTGTGAAAATAGGCAAGCTTTATATCCCAGTAGATTTCATTGTTTTGGATATAGCTGAGGACACCCGGACCCAAATTATCTTTGGAAGACCATTCCTTTGTACAGCTGGGGCCGTTATTGATGTTAGACAAGGGCGTCTGACTCTTGCAGTAGGGGATGACGCTATCACTTTCAGTCTGCCTAGTACTTTGGCTCGCCCAATGATAGAGGATACTTGCTATTTGGTTGATATTATTGATGAGTCTATTTATGACCTCTGGTCGGGTTCTTTTATGAAGGACCCACTGGAAGCTCTTATGCTTTTTGATGAGTGTGCAGGTAGCCCAGACGACGATGACGCTGTGTTGGATTTGCTTGTTGATGATTTAGATGAGCCTGAACTTACCGAAGCTGAGGGAGAGCAAGTGGAACAAATGATTAGCACTCTTTGCTCCATTGAGGTAAAGGTACCGGAACGTAAGCCTCTCCCTTCTCATCTTAAATATGTTTTCTTAGACAATACAGAGCAATATCCAGTCATAGTTAGTGCCAAGCTTAATGATGATCAGCTGACCTTTTTGTTAGCTGTACTTAAGAAAAACAGGAAAGCACTGGGTTATTCACTGGACGATATCAAGGGGATTAGTCGCGATATTTGTATGCACAGGATAGAGCTGGAGGAAGATCACAAACCTTTCAGACAGGGGTCAGGCAGTGCAGTGAACCGAAAGATGCGAGGATGTTGTGATGGCTGAGGTAATGAAGCTGCTAGACGCAGGTATTATTTATTCCGTCGGTAATTCTAGATGGGTTAGTCCAGTACAGGTGGTCCCGAAGAAAGGAGGGACAACTGTTGTTAAGAATGAAAAGAATGAATTAATACCTACTCGAGTAGTAACTGGTTGGCGGATGTGCATAGATTACAGACAGCTGAATGCCGCCACCAAGAAAGATCACTTTCCCCTTCCTTTTATTGATCAAATGGTAGAAAGGTTAGCTTCACATAAATTTTTCTGCTATTTAGACGGGTATTCAGGGTTCTTTCAGATCCCTATCCACCCAGACGATCAAGCTAAGACTACATTTACTTGTCCTCAGGGCGTTTTTGCTTATCGCAGGATGCCTTTTGGTTTGTGTAATGCCCCTGCCACCTTTCAAAGGTGCATGATGGGGATATTTTCAGAGTATATTGAGTCTATCATGGAAGTCTTTATGGGCGATTTCAGTGTGTATGGAAGTGATTTTTCTAACTGTCTGTCTAACCTTGAGAAAGTGTTGCAGCGCTGCATTGAGGTTAATCTTGTGCTGAACTGGGAGAAGTGCCACTTTATGGTCAACAAGGGAGTTGTATTAGGGCATTTAGTTTCTGATAGGGGGATAGAAGTTGATAAAGCAAAGGTGGAAGTGATTCAGCAATTACCACCTCCTGTTAATGTTAAGGGGGTGAGGAGTTTCCTTGGTCACGCTGGCTTTTATCGCCGGTTTATCAAGGATTTCTCAAAAATTGCTAAACCACTTACACAGTTGCTACTTAAGGATGCCCCTTTTGTGTTTATCGATGATTGTCTTTCTGCTTTTAACGAGTTAAAGCAGGCCTTAGTCTCTGCGCCGATCATACAGCCTCCCGATTGGGATTTGCCGTTTGAGATTATGTGTGATGCAAGTGACTATGCACTAGGAGCGGTGCTGGGCCAAAGGAAAGACAAAGCTTTGAATGCTATCTACTATGCGAGCCGAACTCTGGATGAGGCTCAAGTGAAGTACACTACCACTGAGAAAGAGCTGCTAGCTGTAGTTTATGCCTTAGAGAAGTTTCGTACTTATTTAGTTGGGTCAGAAGTCACTGTTTTTACTGACCAAGCAGCTTTGAGGCATCTTCTTGCTAAGAAGGAGGCTAAACCACGGCTACTGAGATGGATACTCCTTCTTCAGGAGTTTGATTTGCAGATTAAGGATAAGAAAGGAGCTGAGAACGTTGTAGCTGATCACTTGTCGCGACTGATGCGACAAGAAGGGGAAGATTCTCTACCTATAGATGATTCTTTTCCTGACGATACTTTAATTGCTGTTATATCATCCATTGTTAACCAAGAACCTTGGTATGCAGATATAGCTAACTTCGTTGTCAGTGGCAAGCTGCCGCCTGACCTTTCTCATCAGCAGAGGAAGCGTTTTCTGTATAACGCTACAAGATTTCGGGATGATCCTTACTTGTTTAAGGAATGTGCAGACGGTCTCTACAGACGGTGTATTCCACAGTGGGAGACCAAAATAGTCCTGGAGGGCTGTCACTCCTCTTCATATGGTGGTCACCACGGTCCATCGCGCACCGTGGCTAAGGTACTTCAGTCTGGTTTTTACTGGCCTTCTTTGTTTGCTGATGCTAGATCTTTTGTTTCAGCTTGTGATGCTTGCCAACGATCAGGGAACATTTCAAAGAGACATGAGATGCCACAAAACGGCATCTTAGAGGTTGAGGTCTTCGATGTCTGGGGCATTGATTTCCAAGGACCGTTCCCATCCAGTAAAGGTAACAGGTACATCTTAGTGGCTGTAGACTATGTGTCGAAATGGGTTGAGGCAATTGCCTCACCTCATTGTGATGCTAAGACCGTGATAAAGATGTTTAAAAAGATCATATTTCCCCGATTTGGTGTCCCTGGGGTCGTCATTAGTGATGGGGGAATGAATTTTAAAGAAAAGAAACTCACCCCTATTCTGTCTAAAGTTGGTGTCCAACACCGGCGAGGTTTGGGGTATCATCCCCAAACTAGTGGTCAGGTTGAGGTCTCTAACCGCGAGTTGAAAGAGATCCTGTCTAAAGTAGTTTCTAAATCACGGAAGGACTGGAGTCTTAAGCTGGATGACACATTATGGGCTTACAGAACTGCCTTTAAGACACCAATTGGTGCATCACCTTATAGGCTAGTTTATGGGAAATCGTGTCACTTACCTGACGAATTGGAATGTAAGGCCTGGTGGGCAATTCGTGAGCTTAATTATGATCCTAAGTTGTGTGGTCATAATCGTCTTTTGCAGCTAGATGAATTGGAAGAGTTTAGGCTTAATGCCTATGACAGCTCGCGCATTTACAAGGAAAAGACGAAGAGATGGCATGACAAGAGAATCCTACCTCGGGAGTTTCTTGTTGGGCAAAAGGTGCTGCTGTTTAAAGCCCGATTGAGATTATTCCCTGGCAAGCTGAAGTCCAGGTGGAGTGGTCCTTATACGGTGACAGCTGTTACCAAATTCGGATCCGTGGAGCTCGAAGATTCCGAGGGTCATAGATTCAAGGTGAATGGCCAATATGTGAAGCATTACCACGAGGCGAATGAAGCAGACAATCGTGTTGAAGTCTTGCACTTCGACGAGCTCGACGCGCCAGTTAATTGATGCCAGAAAGGTCGCGCGGGACCTCTTAAACCAGCGCTCTCCGGGAGGCAGCCCGGACTGTTTTATTGTACTTTTGTTGAACTATTTATTTCTCTTTAGCTTTACGTTGAACTTTAGACGCTGTTTTACGAACTTCCCATGTATTTCCTTGCTTTTAATGCGTGTTTTGCAGGTCAAGTACTCGATCGAATGATATTGTGCTCGATCGAGCACTTTTTGAGGTAGTCTTCACTCGATCGAGTGATATTGTCCTCGATCGACCAAAACCAAACCCGTGCCTACTCGATCGAGTGGTTTTCTACTCGATCGAGTTCTTCCCTGCACTAGTTCACTCGATCGAGCTGTTCTAACTGCTCGATCGAGCAGTTATGCTTCCCAGCTGATGTTTTCCGTCTATGGAGCTACTGTTTGACTTTCTTTGTCCTCCCATGTTCATGGTCGGTTTGGGGAGGTCCCTCCTTATGACGCTTTGTAAGTTTTCCGACTCCATTTATCCTTTTCCCTTTAGTTTGCATTTCTTTCCCTATTTTTGGTACAATGAGGGCATTGTACGGTTTGGTTTGGGGAGGTATGCATCCATATCTGTGTCTTCATGTTTTCTTGCATTTTTGCTTGCACGTTTATTATTATCGCATGCATTGTTGCTTTTAATTCCAAAAAATCATTAAATTCAAAAATTTTCAATTTTTCATATTTAATTTGAGTCGGAACGTTTGAACATTGATGCTACTTTAAACCCTTACTTGAGCCTTGCATATTCTTGACATCTAGTTGGCATGATTATGTGCATAATCTACGAGTTTTTGTTTCCCTCTTATCTGAACGAATAGACTTGCTTCAATACGTCGGCAAGCTACATTACATTCTGAGGTTAGAGCTTTATAAACTGGTGACATTCATGACCGGTTTCATTTAGGATGTGAGTAGTACTCTCTTTAAGACATATAACATCAATTTGCATAAGCATGAGTCTAGTCTTCTTAATACCTGTATGCATTCGGTCTGTGGATGGTGACACATGTTAGGAGAGGCAATTCCCTTTACTTCATTTTACCCATGAGCCTCACATAGCCAAATTGCCTTTTGTCCTATTAACTACTTTCTATAATACTTCCTACCCTAGCCGAGCTAGTGACAAGTAGTTTTTGGAATGTTTTATTGGAATATGGTTATTTTATCTGATTTCAGAAGATGGTGGAGGAATTGAAGGGAATGAGAAGAAAAAAAAAAGAATTGATGAAAAAAAAATGAAACGAAAAGGAAAGAAAAAAAAAGAGAACGAAAAAAATGGAATAAGAAAAGAAAAAAAATCATTTGTGGAAAAGAAATTGGTTAATGATTTTCACTCCCATGTCCTACTTATATCTTATGGGGAGTTGACGATTTTTGGTGTTTCGTGAGCTTAGTGCATGGTTTTGCACCGTTTCATCTTGCTATATTGAGTACGAAGTTGGGATGCAGTTTATATTTTGATCCGTTGTTGTTAGCCTGGCTATTAACTCCACATTTCCAAATTCATCTTAGCCCCTTCTTACCCATTATCTCACTTACCCAAATGTAAGTCCTCGGCATGCGTCTTGGTCATTAGTATGGTTGGAATGCATATGTACGGTTGTAAAGACTGTATTCATGTTAACTGCATGCATGTTCTTATAAGTCGAGTTAGGTGAGTGTCTTACTTCTTTCTATCTTTCACATATATACTCACCCTATGCCTGATTTTGAGTGACGAGCGACCCGTGAGAGTCCGACATCTTTTGAATCTTGCAACCACGACGGTTCAGTAAGTTTGAAACATTAATTTAACTCGTTTGCACTTCTCATTTGTCACTTTGTCAGTCATTGCATTAAATTGGTTTTAGTGGGTGATTTGTAGCTGATGCGTTGGTCCCGTTCCACTATTATTTCTTAGTTGCATTCATATTTGCTTGGGGACAAGCAAAGGTTTGGTTTGGGGAGATTTGATGTGTGTCTTTTATATAAGGTTTTTACCTCATTTTTACACGCATTTCTGTACTTTTTATGTAGCATCTGGCTACAAATACCCCCGAATATTCTACTTTGGTTCGTTTTATGTAATTTGCAGGAATTAACCGAAGAGGAGCTAAACCGAGCCTAATTTGTCCCAATTGTATGCATTCATGGAGAATAAGGAGCCGGAGCTTGGAAATCTAACACTTGGAAGACGCACGAGCTGTATTCGGGAAGTAATTCAAGGTCTATCGAGCTTAAACAGCTCGATCGAGTGATTTATTACTCGATCGAATGCTTTTATTTGCCTAAGTTACTCGATCGACCACTTGGAGTATACGCAAGAGGAAGCAAAGCAAGGAATACTCGATCGAGTAGTTTATTTCTACTCGATCGAGGAGATTGATGAACAGTTGCTCGATCGAGTGAGTTATTTCCACTCGATCGAGTGGTTTACCCTCCCACAACCTTTTTCCGTCTAATTAATTTATGGGCTTTTGTAATCAGTCCATAGATTAGGTTATAGGATGGATTTTTAGTATAAGACTGGGGGAGTGAACGACGTTACTCCTTCTTCTGACCACGTCCGTTTTACTCTAGTTCTTGCTACTGTTCTTTGGATTTTGCTTCTTTTACTCTTTGTTACTCGGATTTGGAATACGATTGGTATTATCATTCTATTTTAATCTCTCAATTCTTAATCATTGCTCTAGTTCTTTCTTCCCTCTTTTAATTGTTATCATAATTGCTTAATCGAATCATTATTAGTTTCATCAACATGTTAAGTTTTAATTATTTAATTGTTGTTATTGTTAATTTAATGGTAATGAGTAGCTAATTCTCTTAAGCTAAGACTATAGGGGATCCATAATCATGAGGGAATAGTAATCGATTTATTGGGTAAATGCTAGTATAGTCTTTGTTGGTTAAATACTGCAATTAACTGTATCCGTCTAATTGAGTCGACGCAATTAGACCTTTAATTCTCAGTGATCCTTGACCTGGACCGAAAGGTTGGAAAAGGCGAGACTAGTGGCGAACAATAGGGTATTGCAGTGAGGGCGAAAGTTAAGCTGTTTACACTTTAGGGTGAATTAAGGACCGAAAGGTGACGTTTGTTACCCCTTAGACCGTATTTGCATTGATCTGAGACCTAGATTACTTGACCGGATGATTATGGTGAACCGTTTGTCTTAGCTGTCTTTCTCTATCTGTTTGTTTCCTTCCTTTTATTCTCTTTTCCTTATTCCTTTTAGTTTAGAAAATCACATTTGAAACCCCCCATTTGGTTACCTTGACGAACTTAGATTTAGCTGACAATTTCCTACCTCTCTGTGGATTCGACCCGACTTCCCTAGCTATATTAGTTAGAGCCAGTTGGTATTTTTGACAGGTACGCGACAGACGTGTTAGCTATCTCTTAGTAAAGAAAAGGCTGAAGGACAACTCTCTCTAAAGAACTGAAAGGGGACTTAACTGAAAAGGAGTTACACTACAACAAATCCCTTGCTTTCTCGACGCTTTTTTTGCCTATTTTCAACGTTTAAAAGCGTCGACATTAAATTTCTCGACGCTTCTAAAAGCGTGGTTTTTTGGGGTGTCAGGACTTTTTGACGCTTTTTGGCGTCAAACTTGTCGACGCCTTTTTGCGTCAGTGTTAGATTTTTGACACCTTTTCGTGTCGAGAATTTTTCAGCTTCTCGACGCTTTTTTCCGTCCCTCTAATTTTTTTCAGAACTAATGTTTTGGTCTCAAGGACTAAATTAAATGATATAGATTACTAGATGACATCATAATGAACGTAAAAAAAACCAATAATTTAACGAACATAGATCCAAAACACAATTTTTATATCATAAAGCTGCATTGTAAAATTAAATACATTACTAATTCCAAAAAACATATTTTAGTTATTTCATCTGAACAAAAGAAATCGGAAAATACTTCGCTACTAATTTTTTTACGCAAAAATCTATATCGTATAGCAGCACCAGGACAACACCAAAGAAGAAGATCGACAAAGAGGACAACACCAAAGCAGAAGACATCGGTAAGACAAGAAGACACAAAGAATGGGACAAAGATCGGCAACAACACATCGGTAAAGACAGACCGACAAATCAAAGAACAACGATTGCAACAACACAAAGAGGGCGAATAAACATCAACACAACAGAACAACATTATCAACATCGATGCAAGAACATTATTAGCAACATCAAGACATCAACAATAGCAACATCAAGATCAAGACACCAAAGCAGAAGAAGAGATCGGCGAGGAGACAAAGAATAATCGATTACAAAGAAGTCAAAAACAAAACAATAGACAGTAAACACCAGCAATAGCTATAGCAGCCCACCTGCACACACAAAACGAAAATTTATGAGACATATATGACGATAGAATATCCGAAATATATAACACATCAATGAACTTGCTTTAGATCATGTCAAGCGGCCGTGCGTTATAATTTGCTCAATTGTAACATTCGAATCTACAATAGCACCTGACATTTGAATAATCCAACATAGGTAAACAACATTCAAATCTACAATAGGACGTGGCATTTGAATGATTCCCTTCAAATGAGTATCTATACTCACAGACGCAGTAGTAACGAGGTACCAGCAGGTGTTCATTTTTTTTTTCAATGTTCAAAGTTTAATAGCTGGATGATTCCCTTCAAATGAGTATCCATACTCATATTTTGCATCCTCCAGTCACCAAATGAGTAGACTAAGTAGTTTATGAAAAGTTCCTCACCTTTCATACACGAATGGATAAAGAAATCGCCAGTGATTGACGCTGCTCCTTCTTTCGAGTTAACTTCAAAATGGTTACAGCCCATAGCTATGAAAATAGGATTTATGGAATTCTTTGTATTTTTTCATGTGATGTAGAAAGATTGTAAAAGGAGGATATCTCTTTAACACGCTAACCAAAGTTTCCGCCCATGGTGATTATGTTCACGTCTTCATACTTCTTCTGCAAAACAATAATAGTAAAAATGTAGTCCAGCTAATGTTGTATCTGGTTTAGGCAACTTATAATATAACCTACTCAAGAGTTGACAGTGTAGCATACTATTTCATGATCATCTCAAGCCAAATACTTTATAGACTATAAAGCTAATAAGTCGAATATTTCTATTTAATTTAACTCCAATAACTCTTTATACTCTCATTTTGGGATTAAGGATCTGATGTTGTTGTTGTTGTTAACTCTTTATACTCTCACTTTGACATGTGATCAAATAAAGCAAGACGGTTCACAGAACTATATTTGGCTTTATATTATATAAGATAAGATATCAATCTGTCTATAAAAGGAGGAGAAAGGGTACCAAAAAGATAGGATTGGATCTGGGTGATGCTCGAGCCCTTTGAATGTCAGGGATGTTGAATTTGATGTGCTGTGTCAATAAAATTCTGTCCTTTTGCAATAATACACCGATTTGAGAATACCGGTACTCCAGTAGACAACCTTTCCCTTTAATTTTTACAAATAGAGACATTAAGAAATGTCAGACGACTAATTAGCCATTGAAGTAGAAACTAATTGCCTAACCTGGACATAAACAATGTCGACGACAAAAACCAAAAGACATGTTCCAACTTCCACGAGAGAAATGTGCATGTCACGTCGATCTCGGCCAGTTTCACGCGTAATTTTGAAAGCAAAAGATCTCTGATCTGACCAACTTTTGGTGTCAACGCTTTGACAGTTGGCCCGACATCGACGCCATATCCATTTAACCGGCCAAAGTAGGCAGTTGTTTGCATGAGCATTCAGATACATAATCCACTTAGAATAGCATGTAACATTAAATTTAACAATTACGGAGTATAATTTTCCAAACACCATTCGTGAAATCAATTCCGTGAATTCATGGGTTTAAGGCTAGTTATCTAGTAAATTAAGAACCAAAAACTTATTGCAAAGTAAAAACATTTCTTGTAATGCCAAAAGATGATTAAAATGTAAAACCATAGGAAAAACAACAGTTTCACTCCAAAAGAATGTAACAAATCAACTCATAAGTTGGCCTTTGAGAGTTTGTCTTTAAGCAAATCCCGATCAAAACAAGGTTCTGTTTTCAAAATCTCAACTTCATTCTATATGAATAAATATTGTTCTTCTTTCAGAGCTTTAAGTAAGAACAATGGTTGTATGAAACACTCAAAAATTGAGGCGACGAGATTAGACATTTCACATGCCCCTTTAACCCTTAATCAGTTTCCAATTTTAACCCAATTAAAATACAGCTAATTGGAATGCTTAGAAAAATAGTAATAATTCAATCAGTAGCAGTACACCAAAATTAACCGCATCACTGTATATCAGTCAATTAGTTACTACTATAAAAAAATTAAAAAAAAAAAAAAAAGAATGCATAAAAGACTGCCAAAAATGACTCCAACACATTCAATTCAATTATCAACTAAAAACTAAAAGTCCTGAAAGTTTGAAACTGTTGACATACCTGACAAAGGAAATAGGAATACTGATTTCTTAACGCAACTGAAATCGACAAACCCAATAAATTGAACAACAAAATGTAGAAACCAAGCAAGATTTGAAATATAATGATGATGTCTACCTACATACCTTAGATTTCCAGCCAAAATTCAAAAGTAATGGGAGAAGATGATGATAATCAACAGAAGGAAGCATTAATTGAGAGGGAATAGAAAAAGAGATCGAATATAGGGTTTGATTATGAAGGAGAACATGAACAATTAGATGAATGATTAGGGTTAGATTATGAAGGAAATGAAAAAGGTTTACAGCAGGAGGCGCGATATGGAACTCAAATGGAGCGGTTTCTTTTGTGAAAATGAATATTTGCGAAAATGAAAATGAAAATATGAATTTTAACACACAACAATGGATTTGGGCTAAAAAAAGCCTCAACGCTTATAAAAGTGTGGACCCTAAAGTGTCAACAAACTAAGGGATTTGTTGTAGTGTTATCTGAAGGTTACTGAAAGGATTATCCTGAAGTGTCTGAAGAAATAAAGGATTATCTGAAGGGAGGAAGGCTCAAGGAAGGATTATCCCAAAGGTTATCTAAAGGGTTGTCTGAAGGATATGAAGGTAAGTTTCTCAAAAGATCCGAAGGGTTTATCCTGAAAAAGGGTTACCTGAAAGATATGGGGGTTTATCCTGAAAAGGGTTACCTAAAGATATGAAGGATCACCTGGAGGTATCTGCCTCTCTCTGTCCTCAAGCAAACTCTTACTGGGGAATAAAACGATGATTTTGGGGAATCTGCATGTTTCTGTCCTCAAGCAAACTCTCGTTGGGTGATTACTCTAGGGAATCTGCATGTTTCTGTCCTCAGGCAAACTCTCGTTGGGTGATTACTCTAGGGAATCTGCATGTTTCTGTCCTCAAGCAAACTCTCGTTGGGAAATAAATCTTGGGAACTGATCTCCATGTCTCGAAAGGGAATGTCTGTCTGTGTACTCTCGTTGGGGGAACAGAATAGAGGTGTGTCGAAACACCTGTCAAAGAGTATTCGCTCGTTGTGGTAAGCGAGGACTTGATAAA
The DNA here is from genome assembly GCF_048544455.1 of Silene latifolia. Lineage (NCBI taxonomy): Eukaryota > Viridiplantae > Streptophyta > Magnoliopsida > Caryophyllales > Caryophyllaceae > Silene > Silene latifolia. The sequence continues at coordinate 20,149,762 of NC_133535.1, forward strand.
GTACTGCTTCTGATACTTACCTGCATGGTTAGTAGCCACACAAGAATGCAATCTAATATATGCACGTAAGCAATTATCACATGGACCTCGAATAAGGAAACACATAGGTTTGCAAAAGTCGTTTAAAACTTGTTCAAAGAAATTTGTCATTTGTAATGCGTTATGCATATTCAATGGGCTTTAGACATAGGATTTGACATGACACAGACCTACTAGGACACGACGCAAAATGTAAACTTAGGTTTGATTGACGCGACACTAACTTAGATTTGACGCGACACAGGGATGACTTTGACAGACTTTGTTTAAGTATGCGCAACCCCTAGCCAAGTGTGGGTGACAAAGCGTATCAGTTCCAAAGGTAGAAGAATTGCAAGAATGATGAAGGCATATAAAGGCAAGGCATGAGCCATGGATCTACATGGACTTCTTTTGCTGCCGCTTGCTGTAAAAGAGACCCCTCTTGAGGCACGATAACTTGGAGAATCGATCTAAGACCTTATCATCGCCTAGACCGAGCACTAGCTTGACTCTAATGAGAGAGGAGAAAAAAAGAAGGGTGGCATCTCGGAAGAGAAGCCCCCAGGATGAGAAGGTGACTCTAGACTTTGGTAAAAAAAGAGACTGAGCGATAATAAGGAGCCCCCAGTATAGAGGCGTTGGTTGTGGAAGGGATATTAATTGAGGTTGGAAGGTTGAAATTTGGGATGGTTGATAATTGATTTTGAAAGTTGATAATTGAGGTGGTTGATAGTTGAGGTTGAAAGTTGGGATGGTTGTGTCCTTGAGGACTGCCTACGTATTCACGTGAGGTGAAATCAAACCAGATCGTAGTTCTGAGGTTTGGTTAATTTTATTTGGGTGTTGTGGTTGTATCCTTCTTGTGTAAGAAAGGACTGCCTACGTATCCACCTGAAAAGGTGAAATCAAACCATGCTCGTCGTTCAGGTGTGTGCCTAAGCTATGTTGTTAGGCCCTCAAAGTGCAGGGTCACAAGGGTGTATTCCTTTGGTGACCCGAAGAATCGATTTGAGATAACTCCCTCTGATCATAGACCAAAGAGGTATAATTAAGTTTGTAAAAAATTTTCTTGTCGCGTGAGCACACCTAAAAGTGGACCCTAAGGATGAATTGGGTATGTCCCGTCCTAGGTAGCAAAGTATTTGAAGACTCCGTGTATGGGTCAAGGTGAAACTGGATTGGATATTTGGAATGTGGAGCTTGGACATAAGAGGCTTTGATGAACAAATCTCTGGAGCTTGATTTTGCGGAGTTAAGGATTTATGGGGTTACGGCTTGTAATGTGGCTTGGAAATGGAGTCTCTTGGCTTGATGTAGCCTGAGCACATAAAGGCGGGTTAAATGACGTGGGATCAAGTTTCCATGTCTTGGCCCTAAAGGATGGGTATATTTGACAAGCTTGAGAAGATTCTCAAAATTCCTAACTATCTCCCTGGTAACGGTCTCGAGAAGGACTTAGGGTGTATGATGTGTGAAAGGCTAAGTGAGGGTGCTAGATGACCATCTTCATTGATGTCTTGATTCTATACTGTAACTTGATTCTATATAGACTTCAGGAGTATTCCGTTTAGCATTTGATTTCAGGCTTGTTCTTGATTCAGACTCAAATTCGGTTTTTGAGGATGACTTTAACTTTGGATAATGACTTGCTTGATTGAGCCTTTTTCTTTTGACTCTTTTGTCTTCGATTACGGACATAACTGCGGCCTTGGATATTAATCTCAGTTTCTCTTGATTGAGCCTTTTGTCGTTCATCATGGCTCGTATCATCTTGGATTGACTTGGGTCAGACTAGCACCTTTAGTGTGAAACGGTTTGTTCTTTAGTAACATGGGTTGTTTATTGTGGGGAATGGGCTTGCCTTCCATCGTGGATTGTCAACAAGGGAGACGGTCTGGATTTGTCTTAGAATCTCTTGAGATATGCTCGTCCTAGACTAGGGTTGTATTGAGGTTTCTATTGCCAGACATGGAATAGGTAAGAAAAGAACACGGAGTTTCGGGTCCTCTACAGCTTAGAATGGAACATCAACTAAGTGCACTCACATTGACTAACATGCGTTATCGTTATTTGTTTTAAAATGTCTCAAACCAATTCTTGTTGTCACAGGAAAAGGATAAAGGAAGATATAGGATAGAATATGTGGATTGAATATTGTACTTTTATTGAAATAGATAATGAATGTTTTTAACATAAACTTGAGAAGACACGTGACTCGTGGGACAGCCCCCAGATTGTCACTAGAAATGAAAATGGAGAAAGATACTAGAACAAATATGAGATAGAAAGCCTAAGACTCGGACTCGGACCCGGTCTTTAACGCGATCTTAGACCTAGACTCGTAATCATCGGCCCATGCTTGAGCATTTTCTCTTCCAAAGAATCGGCTTGATCGACTTTGAGCATTCACCCATTTGAGCACCTCATCTTCGTCATTGGGAACATTGAAAGGGTAATAGTCAAGAAAAGTTTCTTGATAAGTGGTATATCCATGAGGATTGCCTAACCTGCCATGTGAGTTAAGGGTCGAGAGGGACAATTCCCCGCTTTCGATCATATCCTGAATGTCGTTTTTTAATTTGTAACATTTCTCTGTATCATGCCCTTTGCCTCTATGGTATTTGCAGTAGGCATTCTCATCCCAAAACTTGGATTTCTTCTCTGGGTTAGGCGTAGGTCCTATAGGCTTCAATATTCGTTGCTCCATGAGTCTCTGAAGGGCATCGGTTTATGTAATACCAATGTTGGTAAATTTCCTAGGAGGTGTGCCCTTATTTTCGGAAGCCTTTGTAAATGACCCCGAAGGCTCCATGAGGTTGCCTTTGTTGATTTTGATTCTTGGATGAGAAGAACTAGGAATAGATTGTTCATTTGTTGCTTTCTCCTTAAGACTGTCAAGCTGAGGGTTTGTCTGGACACTTTTCATCTTGAGAGGTCGGGCCTCAAGCTTCTTACTCATTTCAGCAAACTGTTTCTCCATGTTGGAAAGTCGGAAGTTTAGATTATCAATGGCTCCTTCTACTTTGGAGAATTTATTGTTGAAGGTAATGGAAAGCATGAGCATTTCATTTTGGATATCTTCATCTTCGAGGACATTGATTTCTTTATCATCATGATGATTGAGGAGATGAGAACAATCTAGAGATGGTTCTTCATCATTCTTAATGATATTAGACCCAAGAGGGTCGATTTTCTTGGATTTTCCGACAGAAGGTGGCTTAGGAAGCTTGCCCACTTCGATCATATCTTGGATGGTGTGTTTCAAGAGAAAACACTCTTCAATATCATGGCCTCTACCTTGGTGATATAAGCAGTATTTGACGCCCTTCCAGAGGTTCACCTGTTTCTCTAAAGGTGGATCCGGGGTCGGCCCTATTGGATGTAGCTTGCCTTGGGCAGAGAGTCTCTTCAAAGCATCGGCATAAGACATGCCTAAATTGGTGAGCACCCTTTGATGCCTCCCAGGTTTCTTTTCAGCTGTTTTTGGCTTTCTAGGACGATGGTTATTGCAAGAGGTAAGCTTTGGACGACCTAGACTAGAGGTTTCTCTAGGTGGTGTGTTCTTTTCCACCATTCTATTCTTGAGGGTGAGGACACGAATGCTCAAATTTTCCACTGTAGCTTGAACTCCTAGGACCATCGCATAAACGTCTTGGAGAGACACGGTGATTATGGCTTGATCTGCCTCGTCACCTTGCTGACTAACGGAACTTGCTGGATTCATGTTCGACAGAAATGACACGCATTACAACTCGATTCGACATGGGATCACGCATACTAAGGCAACAAACACATGAAGGGACAAGATGACAAATCTAGACTTGACTTGTGAATTCGTGAAATGTCGTGAGCGACTTCTCGTGTTTGAATTCAAGGTGCTTGTATATAATTTTAGACTCGAGTGTTGACTTTGACGGAGTGACCCTCATATGATTGACCTTATTGACGGGATTGATGACACATGTTAATTCTAATTTGTGTTGTTTAAGACAGACTTGACTCGAGGTTCGGGTATGTGTGTCCCGAACGTGTCACTAGGGGAATTCAAGAAACAGATATGGGAATGACTCGATGTGTTAGCCTCGAGTGTGTGAGTCGAGGTGTGTAAATGTTTAGCTCCTAATTGAATTGGGGTAGGGGGTCCAAAATGACGGCGTGACGCCTTAGGACTTGACTTGAATTTTGAAAAGACCCAAAATGTAAACGAAGACGGGTTTATGACTCGACAGAGTTCCGACTAGGACATAGTCGGTTTGAACTTTGACTCTAACTTGGCCCAATTGAATTTACATATTCACATTCACATGGTTTGAAAATATTTTGATTAAAACTTTTTTTTTCGTTTTTTTTTTGGACTCTTTTCTCGTTTTTTTTTTCTTTTTTTTTTGTATTTAGTTTTGAGATGGGTTTTAGCCCCGAAGTTTGACTCAACACTTGGACAGAGTTTTGACTGGTTCTGCGCTAATATTGGGCTTATGTTCGAAATTTTTCCATTTTAAAGAAGGATTTTGATTTTACAAAAATCGTCATGGTTTGTTTAGAAATGGTGATCACATATGGTACAATCATTTATACACGAATTATAACGGGATGATGAGTGCATTTAAAAAGGTTTTGGTTTAAAGGGTGGGTTGCCATACCGAACAATCAAACCCGAAGTCTGTGGAGAGGCTCGTACCAAACAAGAGTAAGGCCGATTCCTATTCCATTTCCTCAAGTAGTGAAAGTCCTTGATACAAACAAGAGTAAGCACCATGGTATGGATGACGTCAATCGCTATCCATCCTTAAGCCCAAATAAGAATTAGGACCGTTTAGACGGGACGATTGGTCGAATGGGTTGGGTTAAGCCTAGGAAGGCCGAATGAAACGATCTAGGAAGACCGAGTTATGAAAACCGACAATTGTCTTGTACAAACTATCCCCTAACCTTATTCAAGTTTCATCCTTGGCTACACGTAAGTGTATTATCCCCAGGGGAGTCGCCAAACTGTGGACAGCGGGGTGCCCACGGGGGCGCTTGGGAGGAAGAGAACAAGCGTTTGCTTTTGTTGGAGTCGCCACCAATTGTTATGGGAAATTGGAACCGTTCGAATACCTCGTGCCATGTCAAGACACAAAGTAGAGACATGAACACTAAGCAATCGTTACCCTTAGCATTCTATCTCTAGAATGACTCTCGTGGATGCCAATGAACACGGATGTTCACATAGATCTGGAGTAAGGGGTGAGGGTACGTATTAGGAAGCTCTTTTGATCGAACACCTAATCCCGCCCGTCTCGATAGCGGCCTCTACTAATGATTAGGAACATCATCTATACTCGATATATCGTCGATTATATGCATGCAATGCAACATCCAAGTTTTAATCCTAACATGTCAAATTAACTAAGTCGGTGAACAATTAATTTAGCATACAATTTAGTCAAAGTAGGATTTAAGGTTCAATTACATGTGAAAACATACAAATGATACGAAATAAAATGAATAAAAAAATTACAATAACAAGAAATTACAATAATTACATCGGGATTGGCGATTTATGTCGAGAATACCTTTAAAACGGATAATTTGGGAAAAAGAATAAAAGAGAGAAATAACGAACAAATCAGAAGGCGATAATACGGGTAATAGTTAATTATACATAAGCTAATTAAACAGGTCAAGCAACAACGGAGTTCAGAGACAGAACTCATCCTGGAACAGGCGCAGCAGGACTGCGCCCTTTGGAAGAGGCGCAACAGTTGCTGCGTCTGTTCCAAGGGTGAGTTCTGGCTGTGAAGCCGGAACTGCAAATCGTTAATGTTAATGGGTGATTTTAATGGTTAATCAACATATTTACTCGGATTAAAGTGATTAACAAGTTAATTACATATGATTAATGGCCATAAAAGCAATAAAACATGGATAAGACGGATTAAAGACGGATTATTTACATGATCGAATGATTGATTAGTGACATGGGTGAACAAAATAGGGTAAACATAACGAATTAATGACAAATTAATGACGAACATGCGATGAATATGACAATAGACAGATGAAAATATATCAAAGGTCGAATACCAGAAACCCGATATGAACGAATCGAATTCCTACAACCCGGATTGAGTTTAATGACGAAAACCCGCAAATATGAGATTATAAGGGATTTAAGTCGGATTTAAGATTAATTAAACATGTTAATGATGATGAACAATACACATGTGAGATAATTATGATTTCGTATCAAAGAATTATAGAAACAAAGAAACAAACAAAAAGTTAACGAATTACAGAGGATGAAGGAAGAAGAAAGGAAGCAGGAACTGCGGCAGCCTCACGAAGAGGCGCAGCAGTTGCTGCGTCCTTTCTCGACGGTTTGTCTTCAGGAAATCCGTAAAAAGGGTTTTAGCAAAGGGTTTTAGAAATCGGTTTTAAAAGGTATTTTCGACATAAACCTTACATTAATGATAATACAAAAAGTAAATAACAATAAATAAAAGAGAGATTTACACCCTCAGACTTACATGTTTGACGAAACGAGATGAACTAAGTTATCGATTAGTGATGCTCGACTCGAATGTAGACGAAAGTGCCCTCGTAAGAGGAAAACGATTAGATTAATTAAGTTGATTGATGTGGAGTTGGTCAAATTGGTCGATCATGCAAACGAGGCTGGTACTCAGAAGGATCTGAGCTTACGTGGTCGAATGTTCAAGCACGTAGACGCCAAAAAGTAAGAACAAAGGTCTAGAATGCAAAGGGAGAAGAGAAGGGCGGACTCTCGCGTGAGAAATATGAGGAACGAAGGCTCCTAATTATACTAATCACGTGACGGAAATATGGAAAGGAGAGAAAGATCCGGAAATAACCAACTTAGGTTAAACGCGGTGTTAGAACACATTGGATTGATGATGCCAAGTCCCCTTGTTATTTGATTGTTTGCTCTTAGTTGAAATAATTAGTGAATGAAGCAATCAAATGGACTTTCAACAATGATTCAAGATGATCAAGCCAATCAAGGAAGTCAAGACAATGATACTTTCCAAAGCCTTAGTCGATATATGTAAGAGTAAGTGTAACATTCTCATTTAAGTCAAGTAATGGCAAAACCATGGAACGGTACGCTGTACCGTGGTTTCTGATACTATTATACGGAGGAGGAATTTTCGACCAAATGTTTTTAAGTGTCAAAACTTTGCAAACTTTAAACCTTAAACATTTGAATTTTCAAAAGCTTGAAAATAATCTGAAGTTTTGGAGTCACAAGCCCACTTGTCTAAGCCTCTAGATTTGTGCAAACACCTTTTACTAAAATGGCAAAAAAGACTTGTCAAACTTCTAAAGTAAGAAAAGCTTTTTGCCATTTTGGTAAATTGTCACATGTTGAGTGTAGAAGCTTAAGTTTTCTGATTTCTTAAGCCCCAAGCCTACAAGTCTAACACTTACCATCACTCAAAGCTATCATTTTTATATTGGATTTAATTTTTCAAAGTGTACTTACCTAAGACTAGATCCACTATAAATAGAGTGTCTTAGTCACATTTATTTCTTAAGACTTCCAAAGCATTTATTGTAAAAACCTTGCAAATCATTTGTGCATTTAAAGCTTTGTTCTTCAAGTGTTTGCAAAACGTTTTTCTGATTTTAAGTCTTCAAAATTGTTTTCGAAAAAAGTCAGAAAACCTCCAAGTATCGTTCATTTGATCTTTGTGACATGATGAGTTTGTTCCATTATTCTCGTGTTAGATCTTCATTGTAATCTCCATGTTCATTCAAGTGAACTCTTGAGATTCAAGATTCTGTAACACCTTGAGATAGAACCCATAAACTCTTGAAGCGGAGTAGCTTTAAGTTTGAGTGCAACCGGAGTAGGTTGGCGAGTTATTTTCATTGTAAGGGGTTTATTAAGTTTGAGTAAATTTCTAAACAAGCAATAAAATAACGGTTGGACGTAGGCCTCAGAGTAGAGGCTGAACCAATTTTTAAAATGTCGTTTGTTTGTTCATTTACTTTTAAGTTCTTCCACTTTGCTATTTCTCGCATGTACCTAATCAAGTTCTGTGTCACATTCACCTATACCGTGACATAGAACTGCTGTACCTTCTTGTGAACTTACAATCAATTAAGTCTCTCAAGTCTTGTACTTCTTTATTCTTAGCTTAAAGTAGTTAATTAACTAAGTTAAGAATAAAATTTTAAAAAAGGTACACCTAATTCACCCCCTCTCCCTCTTAGGTGTTAATCGTTCTTAACTCTTCAATTGGTATCAGAGCCTTGTACTCTTGATATTGGTTAAATCCAAAGAGTTGATCTTATAGTTATGGACGATTCAAAACACACTAAGTATCCCATTTTCAAGGGAGAAAACTATGCCTAGTGGAAACATCGCATGGAGCACTATGTCAAAAGTGCGGACTATGAATGTTGGTTAATCATTCAAAAGGGTCCCCTCAAAATCGAAGTGACTAATGCTGATGGCACTAGCTCCTTGAAAAGTGAGGATAAGTATGTTGAGGCCGACTATAAGAAAATCGAGAAAAACTCTAAGGCCATGTCCATTCTTCAATATGGGATCGGTGACCAAGAGATTAATCGTATATCTGGATGTGCTTCGGCCAAAGAGATTTGGGACACCCTAAACCTTGCCTATGAGGGAACGTCACAAGTCAAGAAATACCGTATTGATCTTCTCATGCAACAATATGAGATGTTCAATATGGAACGAGATGAGTCAATTAATAGTTTGTCTTCACGTTTTTCTAGTATTGTCAATGACCTTAAGAGTTTAGGTAGGAGTTTTCAATTCGAGGATTTAGTCCGTAAAATCCTTCGTAGCCTAACTGAAAAGTGACAACCGAAGGTTACGGCTATTGAGGAAGCTAAGGACCTTTCATTGCTCACCCTTGATGAACTTATGGGCTCACTTATGGCTCATGAGTTAACTCTCATGAAGCGTTCTAGTGAAAGCTCTAAAGGGAAAGGACTCGCTCTTAATGCTCTCTCAAGTGATGAGGAGGATGAAGATGATGAGTTTGCAATGTTCACTAAAAACATTGTTGGCATGATCAATGGTCAAAACTCTCAAAGATATAGCAACAACTCTAGTAAACGCCGTTTTCCTAAGAGATGATCTAACTCCACTATTGGTTGCTTTAAATGTGGTGACAAAGGTCACCAAATCAAGGAATGCCCAAAGTGGAACGATATCAAATCTAAGGAAAAACGTGACTTTGCAAAACGTGATTACAAAAACAAGGTAATGACTGCTATTTGGGGCATGTCTGATTCTGAAGAGGACGATGTCCTTGAGGATGAATTAGACGCCAAACTTAGCATCTCGTCTAGTTCCTCAAAGAATGCTTCCAAATCATCAAAGAAAGAAGACATCAAGTGTCTTATGGCTCACTCCGTGGACTCAGACTCTGATTCAGACCATGAGGTAATTAAGCTCAAGAAAAAGGTTCGATCTTTCTCTAAAGACAAAGTTTGTCTCCTCCTAGATCAATTCATAGATAAATGTCGTGTCCAAACCAATAAGTTGGAAGCTATGCAAATCGAAATTGAGGACATAGCTGAGGAAAATGTAGTCCTAAAAGAAAGTCTAAATGAGAATGATCAACCTAGTTCCATGTTGAGTCTTGAAAAAGAAATCAAAAAGCTTCGAAAACAAAATTTTTTTTTAGCCAACAAAGTCGATGAAACGAGTGCAACAGATCCCTGTACTGTTGCATCCAGTTCTAAAGGAAATGTGTCATCACTAACACAAGAACGTGACCAACTTTTGATTGACTTAGCTACTCGTAACAACGAAAAGGATGATCTTGTTAAGATTGCTGAAATGTTAAATGATGAGTCTAGTCATGTCAAAAGTGCCTTAGAACGAGCTCAAAAATTAAATGATGACCTTCTTGCTCAAATTGAGATGTTAAAAAGAGCTGAACAGACTCATGCCACAGAGGTCTCTCCTGTGGCATCTGATTCGAGAAAAGAAATAGATACTCTCACGGAATTAGTGTCTTCTTTAACTAAGGAACGTGACACTCTTCTAGCTGACCTCAAATTATGTCAAAGAGATAATAAACAATTGGAACAAATTGGGATGTTACTTAGTGATGAAGCAAGACTTGCAAAACAAGCGTTCGATAATTTACGTAAATTGAATCTTAATCATCTTGCTAAAATCGAAACATTAACTAAAGAGCTAGATGAGGCTAAGATGTTTTACTTAAAATGGGAAGGAAATCAGAATGTTTTGGAGTTTCTCTTGAAACAATCACAAGAATATGAGAAAATTGCAAAGAATGCTGGACTTGGTTTCAAATGCAACAGTAGCACACACTGTTGCACTCGAAACCAGGATCCAAGTCAAACTGACTTCCGAAGAAGGAAGTATGCTGGTCTTCCTGAGTACATCATTTGTAATTATTGTGGCAAAACAGGTCATGAGTTTAATGGTTGTGACAAAAGAGTCCGTGACTTAGAAAGAAACATTAAAAATGCTAAACAAGTGTGGATAAAGAAAGAGGAAGTCAAAAAGGTCGTTGTCAAGAAGGAGCCCAAACTTGTTTGGGTTCCTAAACTAAATGTTTGATTTCTTATAGGCATTAGTGAGGGGCAGCAGCAATTGGTACTTAGACAGTGGATGCTCTCGTCACATGACGGGAGATGAAAACCAATTCCTCTCGCTAGAAGCCTACGATGGTGGCATGGTGACTTTTGGCGACAACAAGAAAGGTGAAATCATTGGTATTGGAAAAGTTGGTAAGTCAAAGTCATTATGCGTGGACAAAGTGTTGCTTGTCAAAGGTTTGAAACACAATCTCTTGAGCATTTCACAACTTTGTGATCGAGGTAATATTGTTGAATTTCTTGCTAGTGAATGTAGAATCATCAATGGAAAAACTAGAGAACTCATTCTTGAAGGTAAACGTGTCAAAGATGTCTACATGACTAACTTGTATGCATTGTCGGGTCAATCACTATCATGCATGAGTGTTCAAAAGAACGACCCTTGGCTTTGGCACAAACGACTTGGTCATGTAAATGCTAAGACACTTAGCACCCTCAAGAGACTTGATCTAGTTGACGGCATTCCTAACATTAAATTTGAATTTAAATCACTTTGCGATGATTGTGTTAAAGGAAAACAATTTAAGTGCTCTTTTAAATCCAAAAAGGTTGTTAGCACTTCCTTACCTCTTGAACTCATTCATATTGATTTATGTGGTCCCATGCGAGTTGTGAGTAGAGGTGGAAGTCGTTTTATTTGTGTCATTATAGATGACTTCACAAGATTTGTTTGGCTTCTCTTCTTAAGTTCTAAGGATCAAACATTTGACGAGTTCTTAATTTGGGTCAAAAAGGTTCAAAACAAATTTGGTTATAAACTTGTCTCATTGAGATCCGACCATGGAACCGAGTTTGAGAACTCGTCATTTGAGTCCTATTGTAATGAGTATGGTGTTAGTCATAACTTTTCGGCGGCAAGAACCCCACAACAAAATGGGGTTGTGGAACGAATGAATCGAACTCTTGAAAATATGGCTAGGACCATCCTCATTAGCTCTAAGGTTCCCAAGAATTTTTGGGCCGAAGCCGTAAACACATCTTGTTATATTTACAACCGTGTCATGATTAGAAAAATCATTGAGAAAACTCCCTATGAACTACTACGAGGAAGAAAACCTAATCTTTCACATTTAAAATGCTTTGGTAGTAAATGCTTTGTGCACAATAATGGAAAAGACAGCCTTGGCAAATTTGATGCTCGTAGTGATGAAGGAGTTTTTGTTGGTTATTCCGATCATAGTAAAGCCTATAAAGTTTATAACAAAAGGACTATGAAAATGGAAGAAAGCGTTCATGTAATATTTGACGAATCTAGTCTTTTTGTGTCAAACACACAGGTTGATGATGAGGATGATGAATATGATGATGATTTTGAGATTGGTATGATACGACATGAAATGGATCAAGTGGTAGAAGAAGCTGAGCAACAGTTGGAGCGACTGTTGCATGAGGAGGATGCGCAAAATTCAGGGGGAACTAATCGTCCTCCTACACAAGATGATGCTACCTTATCCAGGGGGAACAAGGATGGTGAAGAACAACCCAACCTAATCATAAACGAACCACAATCACCTCCTTCAAACAATCCTCATGCAACAGTCCCCTCTACTGTTGCAGACGAACAAACCGAATCCTCTAACTCACTTATTCCCAAGAAATGGAAACACCAAAGCTCACATCCTTTATCAAACTTAACCAGTGACCTAACCTCTAGAATAAAAACCAGATCATCGCTTCAAAATTTCTGTGCACACAATGCCTTCATGTCAAAAATCGAACCAGACCATGTCACAGTAGCTTTGACTGATGAATGCTGGATGATTGCAATGCAAGAGGAATTGGAGCAATTCGAAAGGAACAAGGTATGGCATCTTGTCCCTAGGCCCTCCCAACGTACTGTAATTGGTACACGGTGGGTCTTTCGCAATAAGCTAGATGATGTTGGAGAAATCGTAAGGAATAAAGCTAGACTAGTGGTGCAAGGTTTTAACCAACAAGAAGGAATTGATTACGATGAAACCTTTGCACCGGTAGCTAGACTTGAAGCCATACGAATGCTTGTAGCTTTTGCATCTTTTCAAGGTATAAAGCTTTTTCAAATGGATGTCAAAACCGCATTTTTAAATGGATACCTTGATGAAGAAGTGTTCGTTGAACAACCTCCGGGCTTTATAAACAACGAGTTTCCCAACCACGTTTTTAAACTAGATAAAACACTTTATGGTTTAAAACAGGCTCCTAGGGCTTGGTATGATAGGCTTTCAAAGTTTCTATTGGAAAATGGTTTCATACGTGGGTCCGTGGATAAAACGTTGTTTATCAAGTCACAAGGAGATGAACTGTTGCTTGTGCAAGTATATGTCGATGACATTATTTTTGGAGCAACTAACAATGTTCATTATAAGTACTTTTCTGATTTGATGACTTCGGAATTTGAAATGAGTATGATGGGAGAACTTGGATTCTTTCTTGGTCTTCAAATCAAACAATGTGAGAATGGAACGATGATTCACCAACAAAAGTACTTAAAAGAAATGCTAAGTAAGTTTGGGTTGACTAATTCTAATCCTATGCCTACACCAATGGTGTCTAAAGTCAAGCTTGACAAAGACGAAAACGGTAAGAGCATTAGTGAAAAGGTATATCGAGGTATGATCGGTTCCTTACTTTACTTAACCGCTAGTCGACCCGATATACAATTTAGTGTGTGTGTGCTTGTGCCCGTTTCCAAGCAAATCCTAAAGAATCTCATTTCAAAGCCGTCAAACGGATTTTTAGGTATTTGATTGGAACACAAGGGCTATATCTTTGGTAACTAACTCACTACGAACTTGATCTTGTAGGTTTTTCGGATGCGGACTATGCCGGTGATACATTGAATAGGAAAAGCACTTCGGGCATTGCTACTTTCCTAGGACCATGTCTCATTTCATGGGCTTCTAAGAAGCAAAACACCGTTGCATTGTCCACGGCCTAAAGCGTATGTGAGTGCCGCTCTATGTTGTGCACAAATTCTTTGGGTACGTCAACAATTGCATGATTATGGCCTTACTTTCGAGACTACCCCTATTTTTTGTGACAACACTAGTGCAATTAATATATCAAAGAATCCTATACAACACTCACGAACTAAACACATCGACATACGACATCATTTTCTACGTGATCAAGTTGAGAAAGGTCATATTTGTCTAAGCTTTTGTAAAACGGAAAATCAAATTGCGGACATTCTTACAAAACCGTTAGAAAGAGAACAATTCGAAAGACTTCGGTCGGAAATTAGTTTATTAGGTGACATAGTGCTAAATTAAATTACGTTTTCCGATGATTGATTAGAGGGAGGATTTACATGTAATTAAATTTTAGTTAATATGGTAGAATGCATGCAAATGTCGAACAAATGAAACTGACAACCGTATGTGTGCACTTGAGTTATTTTTGCATTGAGCTTCTCAAATTACTTTATGTCCCATCATACTTAAAAGCCTACACCCTAGCCTCACTCTATCAACCGTCCTCTCACCTTGATTAATTACACCAACCCCTTATTTACTTCTTTGTTTCCACTAACACACCCTATTACCCACTAAACAAAAACCAACCCTCACCTTTTTCGGATTCCCAAAACCGTCACAACCCTTCTCTTTCCACTCTCTTAAAATGCCTCCAAGATTTTCAAAAGAAGTTCTTCAACTCAGAAATACCTTCAATCCAAAATATATTGCCAAGAAAAAGATGGCTCCCAAAACCGCTGCCAAACCAAATGAAATCATCTCTCATGCACGCCAAACCAATTGCACACGAAAGAAGACAACCGCCAAAAGGGGCGGTGGTCGTGGCAGAGGAGGAAGAAGTAGGAATCCTCCTATCTCTCTCCAATTAGATGCTGAAGTGGACATTGACATCGATGAAGAGGACTCCGGTTCTAAGGGAACCAAAAAGGATGAAGACATTCGAAAATCAAGTGATGTTGTCGAAACAAGTGAAAAGGGAGATCACTCAAGTGAGATGAAAGAGGGGGAACTTGAAGGTGAGAAATCAAAAGAGGGAAAAGAAAGTAAGGAAAAATCAGAGGGAAACAAAGAAAAATCAAAAGAAAGTGAGGAAAAATCAGAACAATTAAAAGAAAGTGAGGAAAAATTAGAGGGAGACAAAGAAAAGAAAAGTGAGGAAAAATCAAAAGAGAATGAAGGGGATTCAAAAGAAAAAGAAAAGAAGGAGAAGAGTGACGATGAGAAAGATGTTGTTGAAGAGAATGATGATGATGTGCTCTTAAAAGATTTGGTGAGTGAAACTGTAGAGAAGGATGAGAGGAGTGAGATTGATGCAACGGTGGCTTCCACTGTTGAAAGGGAAATTGGTTCCAATGCTGAAAAAATTAATGAAGATCCAAAAACTGATTCAACGGAGAAGGAGCATGTTGAAGTGATAGTTGATGTTGAGGATTTTGGTGATGCCACCATGGTGTTTGATGATGGGCTTGATCCATTATTTTCAAAACTGGCATCAAGAACCCGGTCCAAACGAAAGATGCTCGAAATCTTCGGTGATGATGATGATAATGTGACGCCGGAGGCATCCCTTCCTAAACCCAAAGTCACTCAAAGAAAAAGGAGATCCGGGTCAAAAACCAAAGCAACCAGAAGGGCTCGTTATCATCGGGATTTGCCGAGCATAGATGAGAATGAGATCATTGAGGAGAAGGTTCTTCTCAACACATGCATGGACCTTGTTATTGCTCCTTATGCCGAATCATTCAAGAATGACATCCTCAATCATCTTAGTTCTCTCGATCTCCCGGAGGAGATCTTCAAGATATGCCATGGTATGCTGATTTGTTGCTTCCACAGTGGAAGGCGTTATAAGAAATCTTGGTATGACACCTCTCCTGCTTTTAAATATTTCAAAGAGGCCATGTATGCACAGGGTTGGGTGAATTTGTTGGACAAATATAGTCCCATGTACTTGTCCGAAATCATCCAATTCTATGCAACAGTCAAGGTAGATGTTGAATCTGGAAATCTCTCAGCCTTTATAAATCAGAAACCCTTTGTCCTAACAATCAACCAACTTGCTGCTCATCTGGATATTTGTGATGTCGGGCTTACCTCCTTCCCCAAATGTGATTGGGGTGAAGTTGACGAGGTTACCTCTACCCAGGTCATGAAGGTTCTTCGACCTCATGATGATGATGGCCCTACCAACATATATGCCTTTGAATTAACCGCACCCATCCGGTTCATCTTTAACCTGGTTTTCGTAACCTTGTCCCTTCCAACAATAGCCGTGGGAGATGTTCTCTCCTTGACATGCTCCTGATTCATCACATTGTCAAGCACAAACCCATTAACCTTCCTCGCCTTATGTTTCACCGAATTCTTGAGATGTCCACTGAGTTCCAAAGCGGCAACTTTGACAAAAATGTCGTGGTCCCTTATGGTATGTGGCTCTCGATCATTTTTATGAGGGAGGGGTTAGTGTTGAAGGGAAGCCCTGCAATTGAGAAATTGAGTGATGAAATGACATCGGGCCTTCTTTCTCGGATGAGCTTGGAGATTAAGAATGGAAAATTGGAAAGGAAGAATCAGTCGGGTTCTACAGTAGGTTCTACTGTTGAAATGGGCGTGGTACTAGCAAAGTTGGATGAGCTCCTTGGGATTGTGAATCGGCTGGTCAAAGAACAGGGCAAGTTGAGGGATGAAGTTGGTGATCTTCGCACTATGAATGAAGATCTACTTGAACGTCTTCAGAATGCCTCCTAAACTCATGCCTCTTTAACCCGTCTCTCCTCTTGAACTTTGGCTCTTTGTTGTTTTTTAAAGACACTCTCTTGCACTTTCGGTTGTTTGTTTTTCTCTTGCTTGAACTATTTGCGTGTGTTTTAATCATGTTGCTTGCCTTTTGGATATGTTTTATCCTCCTTTGACGATGTCAAGAGGGGGAAGTAGTTTAATTATGCTATGTGTGATCTTCTAACTCTTAGGCTAACGTCCACCTTAATTATGTCTTAGCTTCCATGATTAGATGTTTTACTTTGGCCAAGCATGTTGCACCTTTCGACTACCTTGATCATGTTTATTCATTATGTCTATGTTGAAATTGACCAAAGACCGACTAACCATGGGCTAAGGGGGAATATCACACATGTTTGGACTTGTCATCATCAAAGGGGGAATTTGTTAGAACACATTGGATTGATGATGCCAAGTCCCCTTGTTATTTGATTGTTTGCTCTTAGTTGAAATAATTAGTGAATGAAGCAATCAAATGGACTTTCAACAATGATTCAAGATGATCAAGCCAATCAAGGAAGTCAAGACAATGATACTTTCCAAAGCCTTAGTCGATATATGTAAGAGTAAGTGTAACATTCTCATTTAAGTCAAGTAATGGCAAAACCATGCAACGGTACGCTGTACCGTGGTTTCTGATACTATTATACGGAGGAGGAATTTTCGACCAAATGTTTTTAAGTGTCAAAACTTTGCAAACTTTAAACCTTAAACATTTGAATTTTCAAAAGCTTGAAAATAATCTGAAGTTTTGGAGTCACAAGCCCACTTGTCTAAGCCTCTAGATTTGTGCAAACACCTTTTACTAAAATGGCAAAAAAGACTTGTCAAACTTCTAAAGTAAGAAAAGCTTTTTGCCATTTTGGTAAATTGTCACATGTTGAGTGTAGAAGCTTAAGTTTTCTGATTTCTTAAGCCCCAAGCCTACAAGTCTTACACTTACCATCACTCAAAGCTATCATTTTTATATTGGATTTAATTTTTCAAAGTGTACTTACCTAAGACTAAATCCACTATAAATAGAGTGTCTTAGTCACATTTATTTCTTAAGACTTCCAAAGCATTTATTGTAAAAACCTTGCAAATCATTTGTACATTTAAAGCTTTGTTCTTCAAGTGTTTGCAAAACGTTTTTCTGATTTTAAGTCTTCAAAATTGTTTTTGAAAAAAGCTGTAAAACCTCCAAGTATCAGTTCGCTGTACTGTGACATGATGAGTTTGTTCCATGATTCTCGTGTTAGATCTTCATTGTAATCTCCATGTTCATTCAAGTGAACTCTTGAGATTCAAGATTCT
Organism: Silene latifolia; assembly: GCF_048544455.1. NCBI lineage: Eukaryota > Viridiplantae > Streptophyta > Magnoliopsida > Caryophyllales > Caryophyllaceae > Silene > Silene latifolia. Next base: position 20,167,425 of record NC_133535.1, read on the forward strand.
GTAACACCTTGAGATAGAACCCATAAACTCTTGAAGCGGAGTAGCTTTAAGTTTGAGTGCAACCGGAGTAGGTTGGCGAATTATTTTCATTGTAAGGGGTTTAGTAAGTTTGAGTAAATTTCTAAACAAGCAATAAAATAACGGTTGGACGTAGGCCTCAGAGTAGAGGCTGAACCAATTTTTAAAATGTCGTTTGTTTGTTCATTTACTTTTACGTTCTTCCACTTTGCTATTTCTCGCATGTACCTAATCAAGTTCTGTGTCACAGTCACCTATACCGTGACATAGAACTGCTGTACCTTCTTGTGAACTTACATTCAATTAAGTCTCTCAAGTCTTGTACTTCTTTATTCTTAGCCTAAAGTAGTTAATTAACTAAGTTAAGAATAAAATTTTAAAAAAGGTACACCTAATTCACCCCCTCCCCCTCTTAGGTGTTAATCGTTCTTAACTCTTCACGCGGAAACTTGGACAAAAAGAAAACCTTGAGGAAAAGGCGCAGCAGATGCTGCGTTCCTTTGAAGAGGCGCAGCACTTGCTGCGTCCTTTCCTCAGCGGGTTCCTCCTGCGCAAGAAAGCGCGTTTGACAGCCTATCGTATTTTAGGCATAACTTTCTCTACAAGACTCGGATTAAGGTGATTTCGGTGGCGTTGGAAAGCTAAGAAAGATATCTAGAACTTTCTGTGAAATAGGCCCGACCCAAAAAAGTTGTTATCACCTCGAAAAGTGGGCCTAAAGGTCGGGTTATCATTTTAGCTAAATGAAATGCACATTTTGTAATGTAAACTTTTAGTTTAGCCCAAAAAAGTGACATGTGACTCAAAATGAGATATAATCTCAACATTTTATGACATCCTAACCTTAGGTAGACAAGCCCATTGCTTTGACTCGGGATTTGACGGTTTTAGGAAATGAAGACGGTTTTTGACCCGGACTCCAAATGAACTCTAATTACTGCCAAAACGACCGTAATGACACCTAGATGACAACCAAGGGGTAGACACAAGTATTTGAGCTATCACTTGACGATAAACCTACGAACTGTCACAAATCGTTCCGCGTACCAAACATGCGGCCCAATCATCACCGGGTGGTTTGCGGGAGGTGCAGAAACGAGGTGTCTACACTATATTAAAAGTTTAACTCTTGCATATACATTCACGTCCAACACAAAATATCAGTTATAGGAAACGAATTTCAATTTGGGGCACTTTTAAGACGGAGTTTTAAGGCAAGTTTTAAGGTGAAAATCACAAAATCCAACTTCCAACATGATATACGCAACATATGGTACTCAATTTCATCATCCAACATGTAGAAAACAACCAAAAGTCAATTTTGATTTTGCAAACCTTAGAAAAATTCGTCCCCAATTTTGCAATTTCTATTCTATTTTCAGCACAATTAACATCAGCAATCATGAAAGGGAAGCATGTGAATCATATTACAACAATTACAAGCAATTTTTCGTCCATATGAATCGAAATTTCAGATTATTCTATCATTCTAATAGATTCAAAGTGATAAAAACATGTAAATAGGGAAGAAATTCATACCTTGATCAGATAGGAAGTGAAAGAACGAAATTAAACAAAGAAAATCACCCAAATTAATCACCACAAACACAAGAATATAAGAGTTTTTAGAGGTTTAGGGGCTTAGGGTTTCGAATAAGGAAGAAAGAATAAGAAGAATGAGGAAAAACAAGGGTTTTATGAAACCCGTAAAGACCACTGTACTGTAGCCTACTCGATCGAGTGCCTAGGGTACTCGATCGAGTGCCCTCTTCTCGATCGAGTAGGTGCTATTTCGTCGAGTATCCGCAGAAAATTCCCACATTTCAACGTCATAACTTCCTAACTAGATCGAGTGAGGTCTACTCGGTCTAGTAAGCACTCTCACTCGGTCAAGTAAGGTTGAGTACTCGGTCAGAATTGTAAGACTAACTGAAGATTCCTGCAAAACAATATCACGTGTCGATTCCAAACCAAGTCCGGGAATCGTCACTGCTTATCGTACTCACTCATATATCACCATTAGTATTCAAATATATCATACCGTCTCATCAGATAAAATTCATATCACATTACGCTACAACAAACTTCACGCAACATGGTTTACCTGCTACCGAGCCATCCGTATACGCAATTATGTCATTGTTTCATGTCTAAACTCGTCTTACCACATTGCTAACAACTTATACTTACGTTAATTCAAACATACAATTAACGATGAATTTTCCACATATCATCCAAGTGTATTACTATCATGCTCAAGCTTCAACATAACCAAATTATTCTACACAAATTAATCACCACACAGCGGAAACTTCCAGTCATTAAGCATTGCATATACGCATCACTATCTGCTATTTCTAGTACTATAACTCAACACTTCTCTAACTATCATCATTATAGCTATGGTAAGACTTATAAGCTCATGTAGGATCACCATCACTAACAACCTGAAGCAAACACCAACATAACCACTTTTCATACTACAGCATACACTCCTACACTTTTCACGCATTTCTATTAAATAAAACCTTTTACGTTTCTCATTATCATCACATATACTCACCAGTTCTACCAAAACTTCACCATACACGATTCGGATGAAACTATCGTGCCTATATCAACTTCAATAAAGACTCAACCACAGATAGTTCCAACGCAATCAACATACACATTAAGTACATACACACGGACTCCACATTCCCATACCCAGTGACTGGCTTAAGTACAATGGGGCTAGGATTTTGAAATGAGGGCGCCTAGTCACCCAAAATCTAGCATCAGCTGGTGCTCCCATTACATACACCAGGTTCATTTTATTATACTCACTACGTTCATTAGGTTTATTTGTTACAGGTTCCAAAATCGCCGCTCTACCACTTTGTAACATCCCCAAATACCGAGGAGCCTTAACCAGACCTTCCTTAGCATTTAAGGGCATTACCATCTCGGTTGCCCGAGGTAAGTAATCAACAATAGTCAATAAAAGAACAATTATAGTTAAATTTACAAGTGTTACAACCGACTAACAAAATAAAGATACAACTCGTCAGCTACACGCTATCACTATCAGAACTCGTGAGGACTCATCCCCGCCAGGACTCCAGCTATCAACCACATCCACACCTGCCAAGACCGACTGCTCACCGTAAGGGTGTTGGAGAAAGTGTCCTCCATAATAGTGCGTTAACATAATAAATCTCATTAATGGAATATCATCAGATATTTATTTATTTGATCCTCGTCAGTTGATTAACGTAAATCGATAACGGTTGGCTGACTAGAGTTTGATGTTATTGTCGTGAGACGGCGGTGATCAACTGACCCCTTTCGGTCACACCTAAAGGAACGAACCCCAATTGATAACTAATTAATTGTATGAGATACAATTTGTTTAGTCCCTTGATTTATAGACTAAGAGGTTAGTCGATTATTTTTAGAGAGATTTCGAGTTGCGAACTCGAGGAGCGGCAGTTATTATTTAATTATGCGATAATTGAATAATAAGTTTTGGGAGACAGGTTTTAGTTAATTAACTGTTAATTTACTAAAATTGTACTAATTGATTAATGTGATTAATATTAGTACATACGTAAATAATATGTGTAGTGATACACGTATATTTACGGAGTGAATTGGATGAATTAATTATGGAGGTATTTAAACATGACACGATGTTTAAAATAAAAATTACACGGATTTGTGCGACAAATATAAGACTAACATGGACCCATAAATGATCAAGTGGACCGTGTAAAATAAGAGTAGTGGATGATTACTTACATAATCATTTCACCTTATTTTGTATACTACCATAATTTATCTTATACAAGATTTTGCATGTGATGTAAGATAAATTTATAAGACAAAAATTGTTCACTTCCACACTCTTCCACCCGCCACTTCCCTTCCCATACACTCCATATACTGTTCACATTTCACTCTACCTCACTTACACACTCTACATATTTTGCATGTGAACATTATTTCTCTATCTCTCTACGATAATAATTCATCACTAGTATACATTAATAATATTACTAAGATTAGTTAGTGATATTACTAATATTCATCAAGGGAACAATATTAACAAGTTCTAGTTCAAAACTTGTTATTATTATTGGGTTAGTTCTTGGGTGCAACAAGAAGGAGATCTTCTTATTGAAGATTTGCAAGGAGGATCTTCCATTTGGTTTAAGCTCAAGAACAAGCTAGTAAGGTGAACTAGTTTGTGCCCTTTTACCACAAATTCGATGTAAGGAAATTGTTTTTCCTTATACTCTCTTTTTATGCTTTCATATTAGCATGCATGTTACATAGTTCACCTAAATAACAATTTATGAGATAAATTAATTTTATTAGAGAGTCTAATATGGATCTATAATCTTTCAAGTGGTATCAGAGCTTAGGCTTGTAATTTGCATGTTGATTTTAAGCATTTTAATGAATTATGAGATAATTAGTAAAAACTCAAAAATTGTGTTAGAAGAGGTTTTAGCACGAAATTTTTGGGACATGCATACCTACTGATCTCAAAAGGTTTGTGGAATTATTTGGTGATTTTTGAAGTTATTTTGCTATATTTAATGATTTTTGGTAGAAAACCGAGTCAAAATGTCGCATTTTAGTGAAAAATTGACTAAAATTTGTTAAAAGTTGATTCGGTGCATGGATATTTTATGTTAGTTCATGCATGTTTTATACTGATTTTATGCAAAAAGTTGAAGGTTGGTTCGAATTTTTTGCATGTTTATTGATTTTATGAGATAAAAGTTGATAAAAGTCAAATTAATTAATCATAATTTCGAAACTTTTGATTCTGCCCATGATAAATTTATGTACATTTAAGAATATTTTTTAAATGTCAAAAGTGATTTTGCATGTGTGTTTTCGCTTTTTTTTATGTTTATTGGTTTTAGTGGTTAAAAACCGATAAATATCGATCTTTTTCCTCACAAAATTTATCCGGAATTTTTGGGCAATTTTTCTGACATTTTGGTGTTCTTGGGAGTGTTCCAGAATACTAAAAAAATGTTTTTCAATTGTTTGGGTAATTTTTCAATTATTTTGGATTTTTACTTAAATATTATGATTTTATCGATTAAATTAGCAAATTATCACCAAATCAAACTAAAAATTTATCATAAAATTAGTGAGGACTAATTTTGAGGTTCAAAAAAGTTTGGACAATTAGTTTGGACTTAAATGAGATTTAAGAGTTAATTATTGATTTTTACATGTTAAAAATCGATTAAATCCACAAAAACCGAGATGGATACCAATGAATGATAGATAGGGCGAATTTTGGCATCATATTTACAGTATTTTAAGCATATTTATTTAAGTTGAATGAATGATTGTCATTTATTTAAAGTATTTATCTTGTTGTACCTAGTATGGCCTAGTTAATTTTAATCGTTATTACCCAAAATGAATGGGAATATCGATTTGTTTGTAATTAAATACGATCTCGTATCGTCGGTTTGTAATTAATTAATAGTTTTATTTTATTTTATTTTATTAATTAATGTATAATAGGAATAGCTATGTAATTCATTTGTAATAGTTATTTTTACCGGCATTTCCAAAAGACGGATTACAACGAGATGGAGTCTATTTTTGGAAGGTGTTCCAAATCCCACAAGGAAGAGCCCCTTATGGAATGAAGAGGCAAGGGACCAAGGAGTTGGTTTCCGAAATGTAATAGACTAGTTTTTATTAACTAGGTGGCCATACTAGGATTTATTCATATGCTTACATGTTTGCTTGTTTTATTTTCGCGTATGCCAAAATCGCCATTCACATGCATTTTATTTTCGCGGTTGTCAATTCACGTCATTTACATTCACCGAATTAATTCACTTATAAGGAATTTATGACTAAATTGACAAGATCTCTCACATAACTAAAATTGAGATTAGCCTTACCAATTAGTAACACCTATGAATCTCTTGTTCATTAGAGCCACGCTCGGCAAGCGGGGTGTTCTCTTTTTACCTTGGGTAAGTAGGGTGGTAAACGGTTATCACACGCTAAAATTGGTTGGACTCAACGGGATATAAGACGGTCTTGTGTTCCGGGGCTAGTAGATGAATTTGAGGAAATTCGTCGACCAAGAGTTCTAGAGGTAGAATTAGTCAACGTGACTTACCGAATTTACGCAATTATGGGATGTTTCGCCCAAGCGATGCTCATTTTTGTTTAATATTTGGGTCTTGGAATCATTTATATAATTTAGTGGGAGGTCATTATATAAATGCTAAAACTTTCTAAACATGTTTTTACAAGTAATTTTTAAAACAATGAATGTTAATTTTTCCTTTTTGTTGTAGCATTTTAATTCGCAATGGCAACTTCATCAACTCCATCGACTACTTCACTAGGCAAAGATTCATGGCTAAGGTCCGTAATGGACAAATGTATTTTAAAAGATGACGGTAGTAACTTTCTTGAATGGGAATCCAACATCAAAAGTGTCGCGTTGTCCGACAATGTGCTCACTTACTTGACCGATGCTCCTCCAATCGAGCCCGGTGCAAGAGCTTCATCGGCGGTGCGGACCGCCTATGATGACTATGTGAGGAAGTTGAATGATATCAAGAATGTGTTGATATGGTCAATATACCCAAAGCTCAAGCTATCATGCATTTCTTTAAATGCTTACGAGATTTCACTCGTATGATCACTATGTTTTCACAAACACCAAAAGTCTGTCAATACGATGCGGCGGCACGCTTCTTTGAAGCTAAGCTTGAGAGGGGCCAAAAGGCTCGTCCCCATGTACTCAAAATGGTCGAATATGTTGACATCCTAGAGCGTCTAGGGTGTAAGATTCCTAAGACTCTTGTAGTGGATCGTATCCTCCACTCACTCCCCACCAAGTTTGCCCACTTTAGGGTAAACTACAATATGAATGACATGGATAAGAGTTACCATGAAATTCATGCACTCCTCTCCCAAGCGGAGAGGGATATGGAAGCTAGTGGGAGTGAAAAGGGAGATGTTTTAACCATGAAGTTAAAGAACATGTCTCTTGGAGTCAAGAAAGGAAAAGGGAAAGAAAAGTCCCAATTCAAGAAATCGTCAAAGAAAAATGACAAGGGAAAGGGGAAGGCCGTTGAGAATGGCAATCCCAAGGCAAAAAGTGTCAAGCTCTTCGAGGCCGAATTTTTCCATTGTAATGGGAAGGGGCATTATAGGAGGAGTTGTCCCAAATACTTGGAGGATCTCAAGGAAGGGCGTGTGACACCTATTGGTATGATTTCCTCTCTCTATGTGATAGACGTTAATTATGCTTGTACTTCCACTTGGGTACTTGATACCGGATGTGGCTCTCACCTTTGTAACCATTTGCAGGGTATAAGGGACGTGCAAGCACTAGCAAAAGGTGATGTGGATCTCCGCATGGGCAATGGAGCTAGAGTAGCCGCCGTTGCCGTAGGGACCTATGTGCTCACTTTAGCTAGTGGTTTAGAGTTGTATTTAAATAAGTGTTATTTTGTACCAACTTTAACTAAGAACATCATCTCCATTTCCGCGTTAGACGCGGAAGGCTTTTGTTTTATGATTAAGGACAAGTGTTGTACTTTTTCTTTTAATGATGTGGTTTATGGCAAGGCCATTTTAATTGGAGGCATTTATGTTTTAAATGATGTTAATGACGTTTATCATATGGAAACTAAAAAGCTCAAAAAGGGTGATCCAAACGAATCCTACCTTTGGCATTGTCGTTTAGGCCACATAAACGAAAGACGCATTAAGAGACTTGCTTCAACAAAAGTGCTCAAACCATTTGGTTTCGAATCTTATGGTACATGCGAGTCTTGCCTTCTAGGCAAGATTAATCGTGCACCTTTTGCGGGAAAAGGGACATGAGCTAGTGAGGTTTTGGCTCTCATACACACGGATGTGTGTGGACCATTAACCATCACCGCTAGAGGAGGTTTTCACTACTTCATTACTTTTACTGATGACTTAAGTATATATGGGTATGTCTACTTAATGAAGAACAAGAGTGAAGCCTTTGACAAGTTCAAAGAGTTTAAAAAGGAAGTAGAGAACCAATTGGATAAAAAGATATAGACTCTACGGTCCGACCGTGGTGGTGAGTATCTAAATATTGAATTTGATTTAAACCTAAAAGATTGCGGTATAGTATCACAATGGACTGCTCCTGGCACACCGCAATTAAATGGTGTGGCCGAAAGGAGAAACCGAACTTTACTTGATATGGTTCGGTCAATGATGAGTCTAACTGAGCTTCCTAGTTCATTTTGGGGTTTTGCCCTCTTGTCTACATTATTTTCACTAAATCGAAGCCCGACTAAAGCGGCCGATAAGACTCCATATGAGATATGGACAGGGAAAGTCCCTCATTTGTCATTCATGCGTATTTGGGGCTGCGAAGCATACGTTAAGATCAAGTCTGGCAATAAGCTTGCACCCAGGTCTGACAAATGTCTTTTTGTAGGATATACAAGGGAAACACGTGGCTATTACTTCTACAATAAACACGAGAACCAAGTGTTTGTGGCTCGTGATGCTGTCTTCCTAGAAAATGAGTTTATTTCTAGGAGACAGAGTGGGAGAAAATTTGAACTTGAAGAAGTTCGAGAGCCACAAACCGAGAATGAGGTAGAGGAGAACGTGGAGGATAGCATTCCCTCTTCCTCTGAAATGGTAATTATTCCTAGAAAGTCAAGTAGGATTTCTAATCCACCTGATCGCTACCTTGGTAACATCGAAGAGGATGGTGTTTTGTTACTTCTTGAAAGTAATGAACCCACTACCTACAAATCAGCCATGTCTAGTCCCGACTCCTCGCTTTGGCTAGAAGCCATGCGGTCTGAAATGGAATCCATGTACGAGATCCAAGTATGGGACTTGGTGGATTTACCTGAGGGAGTGCGACCCCTTCAGTGTAAATGGATATATAAAATTAAGCTCGGCGTGGATAAACATGTGGATGTTTACAAAGCTAGATTGGTGGCAAAAGGTTTCACCCAAGTTCATGGTTTACACTATGACGAAACCTTCGCTCCAGTCGCTATGCTTAGGTCCATTAGGATAATCTTAGCGGTTGCCGCATTTCATGATTATGAGATTTGGCAAATGGATGTCAAAACCGCCTTCTTGAATGGGATTCTAGAAGAAGAGGTGTACATGATACAACCTGAAGGTTTTGTGGATACATCTAACCCTAAGAAGGTGTGTAAGCTTAAAAAGTCCATCTATGGTCTTAAGCAAGCATCTAGGAGTTGGAATCATCGCTTTGATCATGTTATTAAACAATACGGTTTCACTAGAAGTGTGGAAGAACCGTGTTTATACATGAAGTTTAGTGGGAGTAAGGTTGCATTCCTTGTCCTATATGTGGATGACATATTGCTCATTGGGAATGATGTTCCATCACTCACTTCCGTTAAGGAGTGGCTAGGGAAACACTTCCAAATGAAGGACTTGGGAGAGGCACAACGAATCTTAGGTATCCGGATCTATAGGGATAGGTCCAAGAGGATACTAGTATTGAGTCAAGAAGCTTATATTGACAAAGTTCTTGACCGATTCAATATGAAAGACTCTAAGAGAGGATTCCTACCTATGGGCCAAGGGATTACTTTGAGCAAGTCACAGTCTCCCTCCACCCCTAAGGAAATTGAACACATGAAGACCGTCCCTTATGCTTCCGCTGTTGGGTCTATCATGTATGCTATGATTTGTACTCGTCCCGACGTTGCGTATGCCTTGAGCATGACAATTCGGTATCAAGCCAAGCCTGGTGAGAGTCACTGGATAGCCGTAAAGAACATCCTTAAGTACTTGAGAAGGACTAAGGATTTGTTCTTAGTGTTTAGAGGAGAAACTGAGTTGCGTGTAAGAGGTTACACGGACGCAAGTTTCCAAACCGATCGGGATGACATGAAATCCCAATCCGGCTACGTGTTTATGCTAAATGGAGGAGTTTTTTTCTGGAAGAGCTTCAAGCAAAGTGTTACTGCGGATTCTACAACAGAGGCTGAGTACCTTGCAACGTCTGAGGCTGCGAAGGAAGCTGTTTGGATTAGGCAATTCATGGAGGGGCTAGGTGTAGTCCATTCGGCCAAAGATCCTATCACTCTATATTATGATTACAGTGGAGCTATTTTTCAAGCCAAAGAGCCTAAGTCTAGTAACAAATCTAGACACATTGAAAGGAAATACAATGTAATTAGAGATTATGTGGAAAGGAAGGAAATTGACATTTGTAAGGTTGGGACGGATGATAATATTGCTGATCCTTTAACCAAGCCTTTATCAAAGGCTAAGCATGATGGTCATGTCGTCCTATGGGATTGAGACGAGTACCAGATTTTCTTTAGATTATGGATATGTAATAATTAGATAGTGTATCTTTTATTATATATATGATAATCACATTCATTGTTTTCACATTCATTTCTTTTATGAATTTTTTATTTAGTGTGACTAAATTTTAATACCTTGTTTATCTGAATAAGTTGTAGAGACAATGTTGAACACTATTCAAGTGAATAAGATGAACATTGTGTTTTGTCCCTAGTCACTTAATGAGGTGACGTCTCGGAGTGACTAGATTGTAAGTCGATTGATGGTTGTTCAACACCATAAGGTCATATGTGATGACTGGTCGATTACATAGGCAGAGTGTGTGACACTTTGCCGGACAGTGACAATTTAGACAGTCTCTAAGTTCTATTATAGACGCCTGGTCGTGGCGGGGATCTCTAAGATGTTCTAATGAGTTGATTCTTTTGACTGGAGACTATTATCTGAGCAAGTGCAGTTTCCGAGTGACTTTGGTTTTTGTCCTAGGTCGTGCCGTGAAAGGAGGCCAAAAGGGCATTTACTAGGTCATGGTGAGCTGTATTGTGCAATAGGATAGATAGGGCATACAAGAATTGTCCACCCACGTTGGGTAACTATATCTCAAGGCCACTCGAAGAGTTAATGACTACAAATGCGTGGCCACGCTCGGAAGTAATCTGTGAGAGATTTTTCCGGTCAGGTAGTCACACTCCCGATCGAGAAAACCACTCGCGATGTGTTCATGTGCAAGTGCGACCTGAAAGACACCTTGCATTGAGTGGGAGATTAAAACGGACAAGAGAATTGGTAGCGCACACCTTGTGTCGGACAAGTGGGAGATTGTTGGAGTTAGTGTCCTCCACAATAGTGCGTTAACATAATAAATCTCTTTAATGGAATATCATCAGATATTTATTTATTTGATCCTCGTCAGTTGATTAACATAATTCGATAACGGTTGGCTGACTAGAGTTTGACGTTATTGTCGTGAGACGGCGGTGATCAACTGACCCCTTTCGGTCACACCTAAAGGAACGAACCCCAATTGATAACTAATTAATTGTATGAGATACAATTTGTTTAGTCCCTTGATTTATAGACTAAGAGATTAGTCGATTATTTTTAGAGAGATTTCGAGTTGCGAACTCGAGGAGCGGCAGTTATTATTTAATTATGCGATAATTGAATAATAAGTTTTGGGAGACGGGTTTTAGTTAATTAACTGTTAATTTACTAAAATTGTACTAATTGATTAATGTGATTAATATTAGTACATACGTAAATAATATGTGTAGTGGTACACGTATATTTACGGAGTGAATTGGACGAATTAATTATGGAAGTATTTAAACATGATACGATGTTTAAAATAAAAATTACACGGATTTGTGCGACAAATATAAGAACCAACATGGACCCATAAATGGTCAAGTGGACCGTGTAAAATAAGAGTAGTGGATGATTACTCACATAATCATTTCACCTTATTTTGTATACTACCATAATTTATCTTATACAAGATTTTGCATGTGATGTAAGATAAAATTATAAGATAAAAATTGTCCACTTCCACACTCTTCCACCCGCCACTTCCCTTCCCATACACTTCATATATTGTTCACACTTCACTCTACCTCACTTACACACTCTACATATTTTGCATGTGAACATTAATTCTCTATCTCTCTACAATAATAATTCATCACTAGTATACATTAATAATATTACTAAGATTAGTAAGTGATATTACTAATATTTATCAAGGGAACAATATTAACAAGTTCTAGTTCAAAACTTGTTATTATTATTGGGTTAGTTCTTGGGTGCAACAAGAAGGAGATCTTCTTATTGATGATTTGCAAGGAGGATCTTCCATTTGGTTTAAGCTCAAGAACAAGCTAGTAAGGTGAACTAGTTTGTGCCCTTTTACCACAAATTCAATGTAAGGAAATTGTTTCTCCTTATACTCTCTTTTTATGCTTTCATATTAGCATGCATGTTACATAGATCACCTAAATAAAGATTTACGAGATAAATTAATTTTATTAGAGAGTCTAATATGGATCTATGATCTTTCAAAGGGATCACGGCAGACACATAAACAAACAAGACAACCACACAAGGTCAGTAACTGAGACAAGACATAACGAAACCAACAACAGATACCAACACAACACAAACACAACCAGTCACACACAATCACACCCACTCCAATAAATCTCCGTCACCGATCCCTTCCACCGGACCACCGCCAGGGGGGACCGCAGCCGTTCCCACCTAAGCCCCGCTCATCATACCGAGCGATAACCCTGTCCCATTAATGTGCACATCCCCTCCCGTGGCGGGTTCCACGGAGGGTGAAACTAGGGCGTGAAGCCACTCCCGCAAGTGACTCCACTCAGCCGAGGACGCACCTCGAGAACTAGAGACAATTAATCACGGACAGCTGCAATACAACAACAACCAACAAACTGTATACACCAACCGATTACCGTATATACGCTACCACACAACATAACAACCAGACAACAACCATGACAAAACAACCGACACACTAGACCATCCACAGGAACTGAGTAGGCGAACCTACCTTTAAGCGACTGCAACAATTCCATGCCCACACACGCAAGACCCAGCAATCAAGTAACACCTATACACACAATACAATCATCTATTACTACCATTCTAATCCCGAATGAAACCACAAGACACAGATGATGATGACGACATACCTACATGAGGAAAACTTGGCAAAGGATCGCTACCCGACTTAAGCTACGCACTCCTAAGGCATAAGGACCTTCAAGGGCTTCCATGGAGGACATATGGTGAAGGGAAGAGGAAAGGGCGACATTTAGTTTTAGGAGAAAGAGGCGGAAATGATTTGCGGATTTAACAAAACACGATTATAAACCCTCGCTGACAAGACGCTACTCGATCGAGTGGCCCACCTACTCGATCGAGCCGCCCCTACTCGATCGAGTATCCAAGCTACTCGATCGAGTAGCCTCTACTCTATCGAGTACCACCCCTAACTCAAAACACAGGATAACTTGGGTACGCACTTCTAAGGACTATTACTGCTTCCAAGGTCGGTCAACGTTGGTCAACTGGTCTCTAAAAAGGGCGGGTATTACAGCAGATAACCCAGATAACAATGACGCTGTGTTGGATTTGCTTAAAGGTGCTTTAGATGAGCGTGAACTCACCGACGCTGAGAGAGAGAAAGTGGAATAGATGATCAGTACTCTTTGCTCCATAGAGGTAAAGGTACCTGAGCGTAAGCCTCTTCTCTCTCATCTAAAATATGCTTTCTTAGATCATACCGAGCAATATCCAGTTATTGTTAGTGCTAAGCTAGATGATGATCAGCTGACTGCTTTGTTAGCTGTGCTTAAGAAAAACAGGAAAGCTATGGGTATTCTTTGGATGACATCAAGGGGATTAGTCCCGATATTTGTATGCACAGGATTGAGCTGGAGGAAGATCACAAGCCTTGCAGACAGGGTCAGCACTGGCTGAACCAAAAGATGCAAGATATTGTGATGGCTGAGGTAATGAAGCTGCTTGACGCAGGTATTATCTATTCTGTTGGTCATTCTAAATGGGTGAGTCCAGTTCAGGTAGTTCCTAAGAAAGGAGGGACTACTGTGGTCAAGAATGACAATAATGAGTTAATACCTACTAGAGTAGTAACTGTCTGGCGGATGTGTATAGACTACAGACAGCTGAATGCCGCCACCAAGAAAGATCACTTTCCCCTTCCTTTCATTGATTTTTTTTGGTCAATCGAAGCGCGCACTAGTCGCATTACAATAGAGGGGATGGGGGATTCGAACCTGGGACCTAATGTCCACAATACCTCCGTCTTAACCACTAGACTAAGGCATCTTTGGTCCCTTCCTTTCATTGATCAGATGGTAGAAAGGTTAGCTTATCATAAGTTTTTCTGCTATGTAGATAGGTACTCAGGGTTCTTTCAGATCCCTATTCATCCTGACGATCAAGCTAAGACTACTTTTACTTGTCCTCAGGGCGTTTTTGCTTATCGCGGGTAGCCCTTTGGTTTGTGTAATGCCCCTGCTACCTTTCAAAGGTGTATGATGGGGATATTTTCAGAGTACATTGAGTCTATTATGGAAGTTTTTATGGACGACTTCAGTGTCTATGGAAGTGATTTTTCTAATTGTCTGTCTAACCTTGATAAAGTGTTGCAGCGCTGTATTGAGGTTAATCTTGTGCTTAACTGGGAGAAGTGCCATTTCATGGTCAACGAGGGTGTTGTCTTAGGGCACTTAGTATCTGACAGGGGTATTGAAGTTGACAAAGCAAAAGTGAAAGTGATTCAGCAATTGCCTCATCCTGTTAATATCAAGGGAGTGAGGAGTTTCCTTGGTCATGCTGGCTTTTATCACCGGTTTATCAAGGATTTTTCAAAATTTGCTAAATCACTTACACAGCTGCTGCTTAAGGACGCCCCTTTTGTATATACTGATGAGTGTCTTTCTACTTTTAATAGGTTAAAGCAGGCCTTGGTATCTGCGCCGATCATATAGCCTCCCGACTGGGATTTACCGTTCGAGATTATGTGTGATGCTAGTGATTATGCACTAGGAGTAGTGTTAGGGCAAAGGAAAGACAAAGCTTTAAATGCAATCTACTATGCAAGCCGAGCTCTGGATGAGGCTCAAGTGAAGTACACCACTACTGAGAAAGAGCTGCTAGCTGTGGTTTATGCTTTAGAAAAATTTCGTTCTATTTGATAGGGTCAAAAGTTACTGTTTTTACTGACCATGCAGCGCTGAGACACCTTCTTTCTAAGAATGAAGCTAAACCACGACTATTGAGATGGATACTCCTTCTTCAGGAGCTTGATTTGCATATAAAAGATAAGAAAGGTGTCGAGAACGTTGTAGCTGATCATCTATCAAGACTGTCACAGCAAGAGGGAGAAGATTCTTTACCTATTGATGATTCTTTTCCTGATGATTCTTTGTTTGCTGTTTTGTCTTCTATTGTTAACCAAGATCCTTGGTATGCAGATCTAGCTAATTACATTGTCAGTGGCACGCTGCCGCCTGACCTTTTTCATCAGCAGAGGAAGCGTTTTCTGTACAACGCTAAATAGTACTTCTGGGATAATCCTTATTTGTTTAAGGAATGTGCAGGCGGTATATACAGACGGTGTATTCCGCAGTGGGAGACCAAAGTGATCTTGGAAGGCTGTCACTCATCCTCTTATGGTGGTCACCACGGTCCATCACGCACCGCGGCTAAGGTACTTCAGTTTGGCTTTCACTGGCCTACTTTGTTTGCTGATGTTAAAGCTTTTATTTCAGCTTGTGATGCCTGCCAACGATCAGAGAATATTTCCAAGAGACATGAGATGCCACAAAATGGTATCTTAGAGGTTGAGGTTTTCGATGTCTGGGGCATCGATTTTCAAGGACCGTTCCCATCTAGTAAAGGTAACAGGTATATTTTAGTAGCTGTTGATTATGTGTCTAAGTGGGTAGAGGCAATTGCTTCACCCCATTGTGATGCCAAGACCGTGATTAAGATGTTCAAAAACTTATTTTTCCCCGATTTGGTGTCCCTAGGGTCATCATTAGTAATGGGGGAATGCACTTTAAATAAAAGAAACTAACTTCTATTCTGTCTAAGGTTGGTGTTCAACACCGGCGTTGTTTGGGGTATCATCCCCAAACTAGTGGTCAGGTCGAGGTCTCTAATCGCGAGATTAAAGAGATCTTATCTAAAGTAGTTTCTAAATCACGGAAGGACTGGAGTCTTATACTAGAAGACACATTATGGGCTTATAGAACTGCCTTTAAGACACCGATTGGTGCATCACCTTATCGGTTAGTTTATGGGAAATCATGTCATTTACCTGTTGAGTTAGAATGTAAAGCTTGGTGGGCGATTCGTGAACTTAAATTTCATCCTAAGTTGTGTGGTCAGAACCATCTATTGCAGCTAGATGAACTGGAGGAGCTTAGGCTCAACGCCTACGATAGCTCACATATCTACAAGGAAAAGACGAAGAGATGGCATGACAAAAGGATCTTACCTCGTGAATTTCATGTCGGGCAGAAGGTGTTGCTGTTTAACGCCCGACTGCGATTATTTCTTGGCAAGCTGAAGTCCAGGTGGAGTGGCCCTTATACAGTGATAGTTGTCACTAAATTTGGGTCTGTTGAGCTAGAAGGTCCCGAGGGAAATAGGTTCAAGGTGAATGGGCAATATGGGAAGCATTACCACGAAGCAAATGATGCAGACAAACATGTTGAAGTCTTGTACTTCGACGAGCTTGATGCGCCAGTTAATTGAAGCCAGACAGGTCGTGCGGGACCTCTTAAACCTGCGCTTTCTGGGAGGCAACCCGGACTATTTTATTGTACATTAGTTAAACTTATTTCCTTTCTTTTAGCTTTGTGTTGAACTTTGAACGCTGAACTATGCCTCTCTCGTTTTTCCTATACTTCTTATATGCGTTTTGCAGGTGAGGCAGCTCGATCGAGTGGTTTTTCTACTCGATCGAGCACTTTTGCTAAGAATTTCACTCGATCGAGAATCTGCTGTCCTCGATCGAAATACTGCAAATCCCATTCTCTCGATCGAGTAACAAATCCTCTCGGTCGAGTCCTTTTGACACCTAATCCTCTCGATCGAACCATTTTGCTATGTTCGATCGAGTAGAATCATGATTCAGCTGCTGTTTTTCGACCTTTGAGCCACTGTGTGCTCACCCATGACCTCCATTGTTCATGGTCGGTTTGGGGAGGTCCTCAGTACGACGCCTTGTAAGTTTTCCGACTCCCGCTATCCTTTTTTCCTTAGTTTGAATTTTTTTCCCTATTTTTGGTACAATGAGGGCATTGTACGGTTTGGTTTGGGGAGGTATGCATCCATATATGTGTCTACATGTTTTCTTGCATTTCCGTTTGCACGTTTATTCATTTTTCGCATGCATCGTTGTTTTTAATTCAAAAATCACATAAAAATCCAAAAAATTTCAAAAAATTTCACGTCTATTTTGAGTCGGAACATTTGAATTTTGGACGCTACATTGAATATTTACCTCTGCCTTGCATATTCTTAACATTTTGTTGGCATGGTAATGTGCATAATCTAAGAGTTTTTGTTTCTCTCTTATCTGAACAAATAGACTTGAGTCACGTATTGGCAAACTACATTACATTCTGAGGTTAGAGCTTTATAAACTGGTGACATTCATGACCGGTTTCATGTAGGATGTGAGTAGTAAAAATTTGCATAAGCATAAATCTAGTCTTCTTTATACCTGTATGCATTCAGTCTGTGGATGGTGACACATGTTAGGAGAGACAGTTCCCTTTATTTCATTCTACCCATGAGCCTCACATAGCCAAATTGCCTTTTTGTCCTATTAGCTACAATCTATAATTTTGCCTACCCTAGCCAAGCTAGTGATGAGTAGTTGTTGGGAAGTTTTATTGCAGTTTGGTTACATATCTGATTTCAGAAGTCGATGGAAGAGTTGAAGGGAATGAAAAGAAAAATGTTGTGAAAAGAAAAAAATTGTGAAGAAAAAAATTCGAAAAAAAATTGAAAAAGAAATATGAAAAAGATAGAAAAAATCATATGCGGAAAAATGAAAAGTTGTATAGATGATTTTTACTCCCATGTCTTAATTGTATCTTATGGGTAGTTGACAAGTTTATGGTGTATTGTGAGTTGAGTGCATCCAATTTGCACTGTTTTGTATTGATATATATTGAGTATGAAGTTGGGATGTAGTTTCAAAATTTGGATCCGTTGTTGCTAGCTTGGCTATTAACTCCACATTTCCAAATTCATTTTAGCCCCTTCTTACCCATTAACTCACTTACCCAAATGTAAGTCCTCGACATGTGTCTTGGTCATCAGTTTGGTTGGAATGCATATGTATACGGTCGTAAAGATTCTATTCATGTTAAACTGCATGCATGTTCTTATAGGTCGAGTTAGGTGAGTGTCTTTACTTCTTTCTATCTTTCACTTATATACTCACCTTGTGCCTTAATTTGAGTGATGAGCGACTCGTGAGAGTCCGATATCTATGAGTCTTGCAAGGTCGACGGTTCAGTAAGTTTGAGGCATTGATTTAATTCGTTTGCACTTATCACTTGCTACCTTGTTAGTTGTTGCATTAAACTGGTTTGGGTGGACGATTTGTAGCTGATGAGTTGGTCCCGTTCCACTATTTGTTTTTAGTTTCATTCATAGTTTGCTTGGGGACAAGCAAAGGTTTGGTTTGGGGAGATTTGATGCGTGTATTTTATATAAGGCTTTTACCTCATTTTTACACGCATTTCTGTACTATTTATGTAGCATCTAGCTACAAATACCCCCGAATAGTCTCCTTTGGTTTGTCTTGTGTAAATTGAAGGTACGGACTAGAAAGAAGATAAATCGAGCCTAAACTTGTCTCATTTGCATGCCTTTATGGAGAATAAGGAATTGGAGCTTGGAATTTGTCGCTTTGAAGACGCGTGAGCTGATTTCGGAAGGTGTCAAGGTGTCTTATGTGTTAATATAGCTCGATCGATCACTTTTCAGTCGATCGAATGCTTTATCCTTTGAAGATTCACTCGATCGAGTTGTTTTCATACTCGATCGAGAAGACCAATATAAGAAGTCCCCGATCGAATGGTTTTTCCATTCGATCGAGAGGAATTGCTGATCATGTCCTCGATCGAGTGGTTTATTTCCACTCGATCGAGAGGTTTCATCTTGTAATCGTGTTTTTGCCTTATTCCGTGTGGGATTTGTAATTAGGATCTAGTATTAGGTTAAGTAGGACGAGTTGTTACTACAACTTCATCATTACTTAGACTGCGATACTCTTCTTCTCCTCTCTACTCTCTTCTACTCTTACCTTGAGAATTATTGTTTGGATCGAATCTTGTAATCGGTATCATACTCTCCTTTGTTTTCTAATCTTAATCTCTTTATTGCTATTATTTCTTCTCTTCCTTTATTTACAATTGCTTTTATTTAAATCTCTCTTATTGATTGTTATCATGTTTAATTCCTCTAGTTTATGTATCGTTGTTGCTAATTCAATAATAATGCATAGCTAAATTCTCTTGTTAAGACTTAGGGGAGCTATGATTATGAAGGAATTGTAATCTGAAGTATTAGGTCTAATGTTAGTTTGATTTATGTTGTTAATAGTTATATTCAATTATTTCTGTCTATTTGAGTCGACGTATTTAGTCATTAAATCACAGTAAACTTCGACCTAGATCGGAAGCTTGGAAAGGGTGAGACTTATAGTGAACATTAGGGCACGTAGTGAGGGCGGAAGCTAAGCTATTTGTGCTTTAGGGCGAATTGAGACCGGAAGGAGATATTCACTGCCCCATAGACCATACTTGCATTGACCCAAGACTTAGATTGCTTGACTGAATAATCATGGTGAACCGACTGTCTTAGCTATTTTTTCTCTCTGTTTGCTTAATTTTTATTCCTCTGTCTTACCTATTAGAACAACCAATTAAAACCTCCATAAACTGGTTACCTTGACGGACTTAGTTAAAATTGACATTTTCCCATCTCCCTGTTGAGATCGACCCTACTTACTGTTAGCTTCAGTTAGTGTATCTAGGTTTTATTTTTGGTACCTGACGACGGTATCATGTGCCTAAGGATGAGGAGTTGAAAAAGGTAATCATGACATAAGCTCATTGCGCATCGTATTTGCGCATCCGGGTGGTGACAAGCTTTATAGAGATCTGAAGGAGATTTTTTGGTGGCCTGGGATGAAAAAGGGAGACAACTAAGTTTGTGGCTAGGTGGTTGACATGTCAGAGAGTCAAGGGAGAGCAGCAAAGACCACAAGTTAAGATTCACTCTTTTGAGGTACCTGAGTTGAAGTGGGATCTATCTCCATAGATTTCATAGTGGGTTTACCGAGGAGCCAGCAAGGTAATAACATGATATGGGTGATCCTTGATCATTTCACTAAGTCAACTCACTTTATTCCAATGAAAGATACATGGAGTAAGGTGCAGTTGGCAAATGGCCGGTTATATGAAGCATGTGGTGAGGTTACATGGAGTGATCGAGATGCAAGATTCATTTCTCGGTTTTTGCAAGAGTTGCAGGAGTTGATGGGAACTACCTTAAAGATGAGTACTTCATTTCATCCTGCAACAGATGGACATACAGAGAGAACAATCAAAATTTTGGAAGATATGTTAAGGGTTTGAGTGATGGAGTTAGGTGGTAGGTTGGAAGATAGGTTGGATTAAATCAAGTTCTCTTATAGAAACAGTTACCATACGAGTATTAGGATGGCTCCATTTGAGGCTTTGTATGGGAGGAGGTGTAGGAGTCCGATTTGCTGGGATGATAGTGCTGAAGCAGTGGTTTTAGGATTACAGATGGTACAGGAGATGATAGAACAAGTTAAAGTGATTCGGCAAAAGATGAAAGCGGCCCAGGATCGGCAAAAATGCTATGCGGACTTACATTGTCGGGACATCGAGTTTCAGGTTGGGGATAAGGTTCTTTTGAAAGTGTCCCCTATGCGTGAGGTAATGCGGTTAGGTAAGAAAGGGAAGTTAAGCCAAAAGTTCATCGGTCCTTATGAGATTTTGGATCGCGTGAGAGAGGTTGCTTATCAGTTAGCTTTACCACCAGCCTTAGATCGAGTACATAATGTATTTCATGTGTCTCAGTTACGGAAGTATGTGAGTGACCCTTACCATGTGTTAGAGGTGGAGAACATCGAGTTGGATGAATCCTTGTCTTACCTTGAAGTGCCGAAAGAGATTCTTGATCGCAAGGTTCGCAAAACTAGATCTGGGGAAACAGTGTTGCTAAAGGTTTTATGGTCTATTCACAATGTTGAGGAAACAACTTGGGAGGCGAAAGAGGTTATAAAGGAGCGTTATCCGTCTATTTTTGATCAGGTATGTGTGGTTACGGGGATGCAACCATGTTTCTTTTAGGGGGTAGGAGATGATCACATAAGGTTTTGGTACAATTTTATGTCGGTTTTGGTACAGTTAGTGGGTATTTTGAGTCGGTATGAGTTGTGGTTGAGTTTTGTTTTTGCGTTTTCGTTGCGTTGTTGTGTCGTAGTTGAGTTAATGAGTTTGTTTTTGTGTATGGGCTTGACCTTCGGGGACGAAGTCCATTTTTAAGGAGGGAAGATTGTAATACTACGGTTTTATGAGCTGTTGGGTACTCTATCGAATAAGACTTACTCTGTCGAGCAAGTGTGTTTTGGTTTTTGGACAGTGTTCTGTCTGATGGGTACTCGATCGAGTAGAGGCAACTCGATCGAGTAGGGGCCACTCGATCGAGTAGCTCACTTACTCGATCGAGTGCATCGGGTTTTACGGGTTTTTGGCTGGGTTTTGATAGCAACGTGAGAATGATATAAAAAATATTTTTCATCAGTTACTTTTACTTTTTACTTTATTCTAAGTTTTACAAAGAGAAAACAAAAGTTACGTAGCATTCCCCTCTCACATTACTATCAAATCCAAGGGCTTGAGGCGTCGGACTCCAGAGTTCTTCACACCGTTGAGACCGTCGTATTGTGGGTAAGATCCTAGTACAGTTTTTATATTGTTTCGTTAGTTTTGATTAAACCCTAATCGAGTGATTTAGGAAATTTTGGGAGTATTATTGGTATTAGATTGTGATTGTATGATTATATGTTGATAGAAGGTGATTTCGTAGAGGAGCGTTTCTGATCTGCTGTTGTGTCGATTTGTGGTGATTGCATTCCAGGTAGGGTTTCCTACTCAGTTATCGTATACATAATTATGAGGTGGTTGTTGGTTGTTGGCATTTGTTCATATCGTAATTTATTGGTATTGTTGATATTGTAATTGGTTGTTGTTAATTGTCTGTGGTTCGCGAGGTGCTCCCTCGGCTAAGTGAAGTCACTTGCTGGAGTGGTTTCACACCCTTGATTCGCCCCTTGTAGAACCCGCCACAAGAGAGGATGTGCTTATTAAGGAACATGGGTTTTCGCTCGGTAAAGATGAGCTAGGCTTAGATGGGAACGACTGCGGTCCCCCACTGGCGGTGTGGATTACTGGTTGCGACCGTAATCTAGCTGGACTAAACCTCCATGATAGTCAGACGATTGGTGATATAACGGGGTTGAAGAATTGTGTCTATGTATCTTATGTTGTGTATGCAGTAACTGACCTCGTTTAATTGTTTTAAAAACTGTGGTGATCCATTCGGGGATGGTGAGCAAGTATGATTTGGATGCGCGAGAGATTAGCTAGGCATGAGTCACCACGAGTCACTTAGAAGTCTTCCGCTCCTGTGTCGAACTTTTGTTTACTTTAGTTGGTGTTGTTTCTTGAACATTTGCATCGTACTTTATAGTTTTGGGTTTTGGCATGTAATCACTTTAAACTTATTTATTTAAAGTACGTTCTTTGATGGTCTATTTGATATAAATTTACTCGGGTAACCGAGATGGTAGCACTTTCATTCATTAAGTGGTCTTGGTAAGACACCTTGGTGTATGAGGGTGTTACATTTTGTGCTTGCTAGGACTGTGCTAGACTTCTTGTCAATTCATTTTCTTTTATATGTAAAATTTATTGAATTGATTTCATAACTATAGAGTATAAAAGGGTTAACATTATACTATGATTATGAACTGGAGTAATGCTTGAGAGATGAAGGTTTACATAAGATTAGTGATTAGTCTATTGATACTAATTTGCCTTTCGTTTTCTTTTTTTTAGGAAAAAAAATGATTTAGCATATAAATGTAGTGTGCCACATGTCATTTTATTAGGTACTCAATCTATCATTTTATGTTATTGTATAGACAATAAAACTTCAAAGATTAAGACTTTAGTATGAACTTTGAAATTAAATTTTTGTTTAGTTTATTTAACATTGAAAAGGCCCAAAATCTAATACCTGGTGTGTTTTTATTTGCATTTAATGTTTACAATTTTATTTAATTTTATCTTTTTTCTTTTCTTAAATAATAAGTGATGACATGGCTTGCTTAGAACTTTCCGAAAAGTGAATGGTGTGTTATTATACAATAAACTCGCCTTTTTATTTATTTATAGAAAGATGTGATAAAGAAATAAATCTACCTAGTATAAAAGCTAGGTTTTTCTTTGGATTTCTATTGGTCCCTTATTTTTAGGAAGGGAAAAAGATTTAATTTTTTCAGCCACCCCACATTTTCCTCTTAGATTTATTTTCCCTATCACCTAATTTCACTATTTGAATATTAATTCTCCATTTCTCCCCCTATTAATTATTATTATTATTATATGAAAACTATATATTATATGCCCAGCTATGCCATTCTACATTTCTACTTAATTTTTGCCACTGTTGTTCATTCCTATGCAAAAAAAATGCATTACAATTACATAAAAGACTATACAAAACAATAAAGTATGCATTTTCTAAAATATGAGGAATTAGGAATTCGGAATTCAATCTGAACATTAAAAAAAATTACAAACTGAATAAAATATGGAAATACTAATATAAATATGAAAATCGTAATTAAAAATGAGATCTATATTTGCAAAAAACTTATCACTTAAAATAATCGTAATTAAAAAAAATAAAAAAATAAACATCACCATAGAAATACTATATTTAACCACCTACCTAAACAAATATAACGAGCAAAATAATTATTGTACACAACATAGTTAAATAACAATTGTAAATATGAAAATCATTTTTTATATATTTATTTAACTATTTAAAAATTAAAATAATCATAAATAATTATAGTACAAAACACCAGTACCCAACTTAAAAAGAAAAAAATAGGAAGACCAAACTTAGACTTGCAATAATCAACTGCATGTTGATCGAAACACAAAATCGAAGAGAAAATCATGGTTTATACTCCATAATTATTGATTATTGAGGGTGATAAGTTATACAAGGGAGATGAGTGATGAGTAGTGAGGGTGATGAGTTAATGGGATGAAATTTTAGATTTGAAGGAGATGAGGGATGACTGATGAGAGGCTGGGGATGGGGGTTGTTTAATGCGGGTAGGGTTTAATTCATAAATAATCCGTAAATGAAGTGTGTAGATTATTTATGGATTATATTGTTCAATTGTGTCTTTAGCAGTTGGGTTACTGACTCTATTTATATTTTGAGCCCATAATATGTTACCCAACTCAATAAGATTTATGGACCTAATGAATCGTTGGCTTAATTAGCGACTTTAAAAATCAATTCTATGTTGATCCATTTTTTTTGAAGGATATGTTGATCCATTTTTACATTCAATTTAATTCTCTTTTTGTCATTCCTCTATTATTTTTCTTTTAAATGAAACACCGCTTATCAATGACGAGAAAATCATTTATAATGTGTGAGCAATAAATATACATCTAATACAAGTATACAAGCTCTAACATAATTTATAAAGAAATTTTTGAATATTTGTAATTTTATTACATTATTTATATTATTTGCATAACTTAAATTAGATTAGATTATATTGATTAGTATTTTAAATTATATTTTGTAAAAATTAGTCTTCAATATTATTTACACATTCCAACAAGTTATTACATATCCAATTCCTTGCAATTATGCACGTTAAAATGGGCTTGCAGGAACGAGTCTATTAAATTAGATCAGTTCATATAATTTCCATGAAAAGTTTATGTACTCTGTGTTTGTCATATAAATACGACCCGTGCATTTTTTGCACGGGTATAAAACTAGTATGATGATAATCTTAGGCTCTGTTTGGCAAAACTACCTGAAAAGGTAGTTGAAACCTGAAAAGGTAGCTAAAAACTGAAAAGCTAACTGAAACCTGAAAAGGTAACTGATAAGGTAGTTGAAAATTAGGAGCTGAAAAGGTAACTGATTATATAAAAATGTGTTTGGCAAACTAGCTGAAAAGGTAGCTGATTTTGGTAAAAATGACGTAAAAGGATATGAAAATTATTTAATATTATAGAATAAAGGGTTACAAAATGGAAAATAAGTCATTTCAGGTACCTGATTTCTCAAATGCTACCTGAGGTAGCATTTCATTTCAGGTATCTTATTTGACCAAATAAGCTACTTGTCAAACACTTGCAAAAAAATCATGTAGCTGAAATTTTGATCAAATAAGCTACTTTGGTTAAATAAACTACCTGAAGTGTCGTGCCAAACGGAGCCTTAAAGATAAAATTACGTGAATAAGTTACGCTAATAAGTATTTATAGTTTGTACAATAGAACAACTCTTAAAGTGGCAAGAGAAAAAAAGAATCTGTGAGGGCATTGATAGAATCTTTGATCGATAAGGGTTATAAAGAATATATAAATTAATTATTATTGTTTCCAATTCTTAGCTGTTAGTATTTCGTATTCCATAACAACTTTACAACCTTGATGTATATAAACTATAAAGTACAGGTCTCGTGACTCATCGTCAATTCATAGTTCTTTCATATACAATAATATATTCGTCATTTTTCTTTAATTTCACATTAATTGTTTGTGTTGTTTATTTGTTTTATATTTTTAATTTTGTTGAAACCGATCTATGTTTTCTCTTTTCATGTGTAGGTTATCAATGATTGCATTAAACTTATATTATTAGGTGGTGTAAGTTGATGTTAGAGATTTTTAAAAGAGCGAAATATTGAACTATTGGTAATTGAAATTTTGAAGTATGCATATGCATGACAATTATTGTGAATTGCACTGTGATATTGATCGAAGCACACTACTATACGAATGCATAATGCATTGTATAGAATTGGTGGTGGTAGTTCATGCTTTATAGATCGTTATTTACTTATACTTTATGTTCGCGATTATGTTCGATCTTTCGAAGATATGGATAATTTGTGTTTTTTGTCAAATAAATTACTCTTAGGAAGTTTAGTATGTTGTTTAAGCGGGTAATTTTGGCTTGTTTTCCTATTCACACGTCGATCATATTCATTTCAGGCTATTAACACGTAAAATAATCCAAAGGGTGCAGAATAAGCATCTTTCAGCAAGCAAAATAAGCCAAACAAACTGATTTAATACACTCCACTTAACTAAAGACGTTATTCGGGTGAGATACCCCTTAAAGAGGTACATTAATAGGCTTAAAATCTGACTAATGCTTAAAGGGATTGAAAGTACTACTCATATCAACAAAGTGCACTTTCTTTTCTGGTTATCCATGCAAGGTACATTAACAGGCTTAAAATCTGACTAATGCTTAAAGGGATTGAAAGTACTACTCATATCAACAAAATGTTTTTTTCTGGTTATCCATGCAAAAGAACTCCAAAGCTAAGCGATGTAAGCCACTTGTAACTATAAATAATAGTTTCTATGGCAATTTCATTCTACTTTCCTCCCTCCTTCCATTAAGGCGACCTCTCTTAGTATGTTGACTATAAACATGTCAATTAGTGATTGTCAAAAACTTAAAAGATCAATTTTAGGACAACTAAAACATTTGATGATTGAGAACCGAGTAATTGTAGAACCATGTTACTTCGGCTCATTATTTCCTTGCATACCGGAATAACACTTTCCTCCCTACTTCCATTAAAGCGGCCTCTCTTGGTATGTTGACTGTAAACATGTCAATTTGTGGGAAATTGCAATATCTTATCACTTTACAAGAAAAACATCATTAATTCTTTCCTTTTTAGGTTTCTTATCCTATGCCTAGTGGGCATAGGATAGAAAAACCGTTATAAAAAACTTAAAGATCAATTTTAGGACAACTAAAACATCACAAAATCTTGTTTGTGATGGAGGGTATCCGTCACAAACAAGAGACGGGTACCATATTGTCCCACAAAAAACCCATAGGGGGTGAGAGAAGGAGCACATGGGGTGGGTGCCCACCTTGTCCCCTCTACCCATTTCCACTCACAAAATATCCGTCGCAAGATCCGACCCGTCACAACGGAGACCTACTGCTAAAACATTTGATGTTTGAGAACCGGCGTAATTGTAGAACCATGTTACTTCGACTCATTATTTTCTTGCATATCCATGTTTGATACTCGACACTTGAATATGGGAATAACTCTTAGAGGCGTCATTTTAAGCCAAAATATTCATAATTTTCCATAAATATAGTCAAGTTAGACACTTGGACAAACATTTTTTTTTTATAAAGTAAAGAAATAAGGTTGATTGAAATCAACCTATAAAATCCTCACGGATGTGAACGATAAACGAAAGTGAAAGACTTTCAATATACCAAAGAAATCAAAATAAAACCAAGAAAGATGAGGGCAAAACAAGACTCTCTCAAAAGAAATTCTAAATCTTCAAGAGCCTAAACGAAGAAAAAAAATCAATATCAAGAAGACCTAAGAAAATAAAGACCCAATTTTTGAAGACTTACAAACATGCCATGAATGCCAAACTAAATGCAATTACTGCGGCAACTTTGGGTGACAATTAAACTACCCAACAACCCAGTCCATGAGGGCTAGGATGAAACAAATGGAACAATTAATTGCTCAGAAAAAAGTTCTCTCACAAAGAATTAGATCCAATTTTTCAAGACTTACAAAAATGCAAGAATAATACGGAGTAACATAAAAAGGCTTTGAGAAAAATGGTTTCACAACTTCTCTTTGCTCTGGTCAATTAATTCAAACAATTGGTCTTCCTTGTGACGGGTTACCATTTGTAGCGGATATTTTGTGAGTTAAAATGATAACAAAATGGGTTAGTGAAGAAAGGGACCACATGAATAGTGTTGCAGAGAGAGAAAAAGTGGATACTTTGTGAGGTAAAATGGTATCCGTCACTCAAGAGTGACGGATATGTGCCGTCACAAACAAGAATTTGTGTAATTCAAAATACTAGATATAAAAGAGATTCTATTAAATTTCTTAGTTTAAACCACCATTTTGAAGATATATGACTCCAAAAGCTTTCCTGGACTAAAATGGAGAACTAATAGAGTCAAATCTTATAAGAGGTTGAAATCAAGAAAAATAACTAAAAGAAATTTCTAAAGAAAAAGATGGAGAGTTAACGGGGAAGAAGACAATGAAGGATTCAACACCCATGATTTATTTTCTGGGTTTTTCTTACTTTTTAAAGAACTTCCTCTCTCTAAAATTATTAGAGAGAGAGAGATAACTCCTTTTTCCACTTGGACACACATTTATGTCGAATACTTTAAATTGAGTCCGAGTAACATAGGTTATGAAGAGAAAAAGGCAAGACCAAAAAGAAAATCTAACACCCAAAATGAGATGATAGTGAAGTAGTGCTTTTTTTATGATCGTAACGGAAACGCAACCTTATTATCCAAACAAAAGACACGGGATGTCCACTACAATTCATTCAAGACAATCAGCAGCCGTCTCGTAGTCCCCTTCCTCCAAATTCTAGTCTCGTTCCTTCAAATTCTATAAAGTTGCTTCCACATTGAACTTTAAAATGGTGGATTTATTTCGCTCTCTCTAAATATTAAGCATACAATACAAGTACAACAAACAAGCTAGAGGCCTTAAAATTCACCCAATTCACATTTTTCAGTCAATTATCATTCTAACATCTGAAAGGAAAAAGAAGGGCAACTTCAAGGATGTAAGCACTTACATAGGATCATTGTTTCTAATTTTCGCACTTTACTCGTCACATTATTCCCAACCACCACTCCTCATCCAAAGTAACACCACAATATGTAAAACTATTGATGAAGACCGTAAAACAATCAAAGCTCAAAAGATCTCATTTTTGTCAGTTTCTTTCTTTCTTGCTTTTTTTTTGGCGAAATATAAAAATATCATTAAGATCAAACAACTATTACAAGCTACAATTTCAATACATCCAATTCCAATACCTCATTGAGGCATGACATAAACAAGTGAAATTTATTTAGCCAATGCCTATCTCGTCTATCAATACATGGATTAAGCCTAGACCTAGACCTGGCAAAAGCAACCCGACCCGAAAAAGCTGACCCGAGACCCGTAGTGACCCGAACTAAATCACCCGAATGTGACCCGAAAATCCGAATTGGCCCGACCCGACCCGAACATGACCCGAGCTTTCTTGACCCGTACTGGCCCGATCCGAAACCACCAAACCCGAAAATGACCCGACAAAATATAACTCTAATTGAACTGAAAAGACTTGAAATGGCTATAACTCTATTATTCATTGACCCGAAAATGACCCGACCCAAAACAACCCGACCCGCTTGACCCGAAACAGACCCGACAACAGTCCCGAAACAGACCCGAAACCCGAAGAGACCCGTCCCGACCCGAATTAACCCGAACTCAACGAGAGACCCGAATTGACCCGACCCGAATTGGCATGACCCGAACCCGACCCGTTGACCCGTTTTGCCAGGTCTACAGGCTAGACCTCACCCAAATCTACGCTTCTCTAAGTCTCTAACCATTTTGAAGACGATCTCAGACCTGAGAATACACCCCTCTATTCGTGGTTTGTTCCTCTATATCCAAATCTGATTATATATAGCCTGCACCAGACACAATAACATACCTTTCTTGAGAGCAGTGCATTGCATCTGACCAAGCCACAACATTAAATCATTCTGAGGTAAAACAAAGCCACCCATCTGAGCCAGCAAATCCAGGATTTTGCTACTGTACTTACACTTCTGAAGAAGATGTTCTGCAGTTTTTGTATCAATTCCACATAATAAGCATATATCATCTGCAGCAATACCCAATGCAAATAATTTCTCCTTCAGGTGTAGAGCCTTCCTGGCTATCAACCATCCCACAAATTGGTGCTTGGGGATGCACCAATTGTTCCAAACTTGCTTGGACCATTGAACAGTCTGGAACTTAGATCTCAGCATTTCATAACCTTCATCAACAGAATACCCCTTACTACCCATCACCCATGGTCCATTCAAGTAACCAGGAGTCAACATTTCCTTAACACGACAAATGTTTTTCCACCCCAGTTGATATCTCCACTAGGGTGATAATCAAGCTAAATCACCCCTTTTAAGTAGACCTGGTGAACCCATCTCACCCAAAGCCTATCAGGGTAGCAATACACCCACCAAACTAGTTTCCCAATAATAGCTCAATTCCAAGACAAACTATCTCTATGGCCAAACCACCTTCCTGTCTTGCACACACCTTATCCCATCCTACCAAAGGCACTCTAATGTAGCAGCATTACCATCCCATAAGTAATTTCTACAAATGGCATTAATTTTGTTCAAGTCCCCCTTTGGTAGAATAAAAATATTAACCCAATAGCTATACACAGCTGTAAGCATCGAGTTAATAAAGTAAGCCTACCAGCATAGGATAACTTTTTTGTACCAAAGTTTCTTATTCTTTCATCTAACTTTTCCACCAAAATTTTGCAGTCCTGTTTCTTCATTCTCCCACATGTAATAGGGACACCCAAGTATCTGAATGGTAACTGTCTCTCATTAAACCCTATAACCTAGAGGATATCTGCCTTTACACAACTGAGTACTCCATTAAAGTAGGCACTAGTCTTTGCAGTACACATTTGGAGCCCAGATGCACAAGAAAAAGTATCAAAGGATCTCAGGAGTACCATAATAGAAGTAATGCCCCCCATACAAAATAAGAGAAGGTCATCCGCAAACATAAGACGGGACAGCTTTATTTTGCTGTAAAGAGGATGAAATTTAAAAGGCATACTCGTTGTTGTATGATGCAACACTCTACTCAATATTTTATAACAATAGTAAAAATAAGAGGAGACATAGGATACCCTTGCCTCAATCCTTTTTTCCTTTGAAATGCCCAAAAACCTCTATATTTAAGACCAAATAATATGAAGCAGTCTCAACACACTCCACTATAGACATTAAACACCATTTTCTACGTGACTATGTCGATAAGGGTAACATAAGACTTGAATTTTGTAGTACGGAAAAATAATGGGCAGATATTTTGATGAAGGCATTTGCCATGGAATGTTTTAAGATTTTACGGTTGAAAATTAGTTTAATTGGTTGCAACTAAACTTGTCACACATATTTACGATCTTTATGACTAACTAGTAATAGACGAGATGTATGGTTGTGTCCGTATTTTTTGCTGCTAGTATATTTATGTTAAATATTATATTATTTTACGCGAAAATTTCGTCTGCTAGTCATATATATTTTGTGTTTAATTACGAACCAATTCTTCCGTCACAATTACTCTTTTGGCCGAAATCCTATCAAATATCTCTACCTTATTTTACCAATTTGATATCCCTAATATTTACCAAATCTTATCACATATGACTTACCTTATACCTTTAACCATATATTACCATATTCTTTATAATATTCACCCTATTTTGTAAAAAAAAAAAAAGGAATCTTTACACAACTAAGCCTACACGTCGCCTATAATTCACCTCCTACTCCTGCCCAACACAAATAATTACCACACCATAAATACCCCACCTCCCTCACGTCACAATCACCATCATCACTCCCTCTATAGTTTTATTTCTGAAAACTCTCCTATACTCAAACTCTCTCAAACTTCAAACAACTTCATCATCATCATGTCTCCACCTACAACCCGATTCAACTAACCCTCAACCCGGTCATCCACTAAGTCCGGGTCTCTAAAACCTCCATGCAACAAACCCGATCAATCCAAAACCATTCCCTCACCACAACCCAATCCAAAACCAAACAATCTCGATCATAACTGGGGTGAAGCGAGTGTCGAGGGAAAGCGCAGAAAGATGAATAAAGGGAAAAAGAAAGTTGTTGTTGAGGAGAATTCGGTTGAGGAGGTGCATGTGGTGGTTAGCTGTGATGGTCATCAACAGACTATGTTTCGGGAGTATATGCCGAATGCTACGACCGTGGGACTTGATAAGATCCGCCTTACGAAAGAAGAGCGAACACGTGTGAACAATGTTCTCCGGTATGGTATCCATGGAGGACGATCTTATCCCACGACTTGGTACACCAAAATAGAAGCTTTAAGATTTTCTTCTGTAACACCCCCATCTACCAAGGAGTCTTAACAAGACCTTTTCTAGCTAGCATATAAGGGCATTACCATCTCGGTTGCCCGAGGAATAGTATATCATAACGTCAATAAAAGAACTATTACAGTTAGTTACATACTTTAAACTCAACATAAAAGAAAGATAAAATTGATGAAACAAAACAACTACGGTGAGAGTACTCCATGCCAAGACTCGGTGAAAGGCACGTCCCTCCAACGCACCCAGATAAGCTCCATACATCAACACCGGCTAAGACTGACAGCTCACCATAATGGATCACCGCAAACACATAACAAGAAGGAAACACAGACAAAACCACACAAGGTCAATAACTGAAGATTAACGAACAAGACATAATATGACACAAGCATGAACCTTCCAACTACAATAATTCACCAGTCACATGACTAACACGAAGGTATAGTCCTGCCAGATTACCAGTCGCAACCAGTAATCTACACCGCCAGTAGGCACCTCAGCTATACCACCTAAGCCCCCCTCAAAACCATAGAGCGAAAACCCAAGGACCATTAATGTGCACATCCCCCTTGTAACGGAAACCACAATGGGCGGAACAAGGGCATGAAGCCATTCCCGAAAATGACCCCACTCAGCTGAGGGCGCACCTCGCGAACCACATACAACTACAATCAAAGCCACAATATAATCAAAATTACCACGCATTACACATCATCACTAATCAAAAGTACTGAGTAGGAAAACCTACCTTTAGAAATCATCGTCAACATCACATATATCCATATGAAAGGAAGACAACCCCACCAACACCTATCACAACTAGTAGGAAACCCCTATAACTAATAACCATGACCATATAACCAAAACTACGGATGATGACGACGACTTACCTAAGCCTGGCATACTGGCGACAAAGACCGCAACCCAAATCGAGCCTCCGCCCCATGGTAGGCTCCAAGAGTGAGGGACTCAAAAGGGTGATGAGGGATAAAGAGTGTCGCTGATCTAGGTTTAGGAGAAATATAAATGAAAAACTGATTTGGGTTTACGACTTCAAGATATATTTCTTAACGCTGAACCCGCCATACTCGATCAAGTCACAAGACTACTCGATCGAGTGACCTTTACTATATCGAGTTCCCACTTCCCCAAGATTACTAAGACGCAAGGACGATAGTGTAAACATTCCAAGAGGTCAAACATGTGTCTAAGGTTAGTCAACAGGAAGTCAACGGGTCCCTAATAGGGCGGGTATTACAGTCTTCCCCCTTAAAAGGAACTTCGTCCCCGAAGTTCAACTCATCGCCTCCCACAACCCGAAAGTATACTTTAAGCCAAGGTGACTAACAACTCAACCCGTTAAGAACCACCATAACCATATCCCTAGACTTCACCCCTAACATGCCACCCATGATCCCATGTTGACTGAACATCATTATCCGCTCCTCTAGCGAATATAACTATCAAACACATCACGAGTCACCATCCAAGTGTTAACAATCGCATAGATACATAGATAGAACTACTTCCATTATACCAAATATCCATACTCAAGAACCACCATCCACATATGACCATACCGAAATCTTCTCGTGTGAATCAACATAACTCATATCTTCATAACAAAGCAACAACTAAATTACTCAGCAAACGATTAAATCATCTAAAAAACAAATAAATTACTTAAAAGACGACGTTTTTTTAACATTTTCACGCGCGACATTACTCTTCCCCTCTTAGAGAACTTCATCCCCGAAGTTCGTCTCTAAGATGGTTTACGTATAATAAAACGAAGACCACAACCTATCTCTCGACATTACAATACTAACATGCATCCACGCGAACATATAAGATGAAAACCCAAAACACAAAATGAATATGTCATGTCCAACAAATACTACTCGGTATACATAGAAATTGAAAGGTAACTCACCTATGTGACACCATGATGCCATTGCGGTCAACTCAATGTCAACATAACCCATCCAGAAATGGTCGCCAAACGACTAAACAAAAGTTAGCAACCACATAGAACGACAATTATTGCAGACCTGCTGGATACAACTCATACACAAGTAGAGAGGACAAAGGTAATCATCAGTGATCATAATAACGACATATGGCTCAACAAAAATACCCCATCATAGCATGTCAAACGAGGAAAAACTGTCCTCATGTACATACATGGACACTTAATCAAGTTAGTTGTACTCAATCGAGTACAGGGTAAGGTACTCGATCGAGTTAGACATACTCGATCGAGTATGTTCAGGTCAGAATTCTCCCATATCCGGCATAATGCAAAACAACTAAAGAAACCTGCAAATTTACTCGTGTTCTATTCCCGACATCATCGTGTCTATCCATAAGGTCTAAATATCCAGTCACGAGTATGGCTTATGGCCGATTAAATCACCCAAATAAAAATCCAAAGACCGCAAAATAAAGATGAATAACCAACACAAGCATGAAAATAAAATACGGTCACTCAAAGGTCACCGCCACGGTCCTCCTCCATCTCATCATCTCCTTTAGCTCCTGAAGTGCCAGCTCCTGAATTACTTGCTCCAACCCCTCCTCTGTTGGCAGCTCCAGTCCTTGGGTCTTCTCCGCTCCTCCACGGTGCAAGGCATCCATAAGGATAGCTCTCTAAGGCTTCCCATGTGGCCTTATCCACCCTGTAGGAGTGAAACATACCGCTATCATTCCCTACTCCATGCCACCATATCGGATGAGCCAAGTCAGTCTCCACTCCCTGAAGATAAGCCATCTCATGTAGGTTCCGGAGCACGAAAGTGTTCAACACCCTCTCCGTGAGCTCACTCACCTGCATCTGAGGGTTAAAAGAAGTCAGGTAGCCAAGGTACTGATACTAGGGCGGTTCCTGCTGAACAAACCGTGACTCTCCAACAACCTCCCTAACTCTCCGAGGTCCTCTACCCTCCCTAGGCACCTGATCCTCCCTCCTAGCATGGTCTCCCCAACCGACTCTGGCATCTCCTCAAGAAGGTCATCAATGATGAAGTATTTCTTGTCAGGAAGGTTAGCTTCCTCACTACAGGAAGATGGGCTGAGTCAGGTACTCTCACCCAACTCTTTTATCTCATCCTCCACCTTCCAACACTCGCAACCACTTTTGATGTATGAATTAGTTCTTATCCAAGGTCGGGATAACCAGACACATAGGTTTGAGAGCAGATGAAGCCTCAAAGTTTGTCAACTTCTCAGCCAAACGGGTGACGATAGCACCGCAAGTGATATGGCGAGTCGAAGACTTAGCCATCAAAGCTAAGCTATCACATACTAACGCAGGGTATTATAAGCAAGACACTTCTCTCAGGTGGGGTTAAGATAATATATCAATAATATCACCTCGTGTGAGTTCAGCTTCCTCACATCCTTTCTCCCATACAACAAACAAGTTAAAGATCGGAGGAAAATCTTCAAGTTCATGTGTTGAACATCGTTAATCAGCATAACACCAAAGGTGGGGGCAGCCCTGCCAGTAGCAAGATACCCCTTCTTAGGTCGGCTAAGTCTCAGGTGGTCAACAAACTGGTCAAGAGTCAGGTAAAAACTGGTGTTCATCAACCTAAAACTCACCGTCTTCCCAGATACATCATAAGAAAAGAAGCTCATGAACTTAAGAGTCATAAAAGCATAAGAATGCTTCCTTAACCTATACAAACCCTCCAAACCCAAAACCTCAAAGATATGACGGACATCTACCTCAATCTTTGGCTCTTCCAACAAACCCACATCTATACACCTTGTTAGCTTAAAGGTATGACCCAACAAATTCTCAAAGGCTTCCCTTTGCTTGAATTCAGCGAAAATTACCGTCGGATATTGGGGTCCTGGTGGTACTACAAGCCATTGACTTCCTTCTCCTACCTCCTCCACGGCGGTCGTGGCGGCTCTAGTCCTCTTCCTTCGGGATTATGTGGCAGCTGCTCTCGATATCTGTATCAATATAGTTAGCCAAACATCAGGTTTTACAAACTTAAAGTGGAAAGTTTCAAATGTTATATACGCAAAAGACGAGGTTTAAGATGAATTTCCTTCGCAAAACATGTAAAACTTGAAAGCAAAACATGATCTTACTAACTTCCTTTACTCTTTGCAAATTATAAAAGATGGATTGAAATCTCAAAATACGAAGTTGGGCAAGTTCTATTAAGAATCCATGGTTAAAAGTTTACCAAAATTAAGCTCAATAAACCGATTGTTGGCATAAACTGGAACAAAGTTTCAAACTTGTGTACTCAAAAGATGGAGTTTTAAGATGGATTTTTCGATGAGAATAACCAAAATCAAGCACGAAATATGATAACACTAGCATCCCATACCCTTTTCCAATCTTTAAAGTCGAATTAAATGAAAGAAATCGAAAATTTGGGGGTAAACCCTAGAAAATCCGGGATTAATTACATCTCAATTTAGGCTCAAAATACAGAGAGGGCCCAGATCTTAACTTGCTTTAACTTCCAAAAAAATTCATCATCTAAGCCAACTAGCATTAACGTCTTCAAATAAGACGAATACGATAATAACCACCACTAAATGTCTAAAATCCAAATTCATTTACTTTTCGAAATCAACAAACTGCCATGTCTAAAAATGATTTCAAACTAAAGTTTTCATCGACCAAATTCTTAAGTCATAAAGATTCATCACAGAACACCAAAATCAATAGAGCAGATTATTGTAGTTGACAGCACTTCATTCATATTATATGTACCAAGATAAATGTACATGAATCAGTTGTTGGATTTGGACATTCATTAATCGGTTTTCTTATTTATGAAAACGGGTTGAATGTAACCGATAAAGCCCACTACAATTATATGATCCATTGGGCCTAGGTCTGTCTCAGTCAGTACGGTTAAGTACATATTGTGATGGTACTGATAAGTGTAGGGTCTGTTTATTATACAGTGGGCAGCCTGATGGGGGAGGGGGGGGGGGGGGCAAATACAGTTATATTATGGCTAGGTCTCTCTTCCTGTCTAGATTACCTCTAACCTATATAAATAGGTTATTGGGTTGACATGCCTCCTTTATTGTCATCATAACCTAGAAGAGGAAGGAGAAGATCCTAGTATACTGATCATCTTATTAGTTATTATTATTGTGCACTCCAGACGATCCAACAACTGCTTCCGCTAAAGGTATGTACCATATACAATGATCCTTAATAATTTATCTTACATGTGGTATCAGAGCAGTATTGTATTAGGGTTTATAGTTAATATTTTATTGTTGGATCAACGATAATAATAGTACCATCATGCTCTAATATTACACCTTTTATAATTTGACGGCAATTTGTGTTCGTTCTAGCTATCATGCTTTATTGTTTCACGCTTAATTGTTTCACGAAAATAATAGTACGTAGCTTTATTGTTTCACGGCAATTTTACGAAACATGTGTTTGGTCATTGTTATCAATTGTTTGAAAATTGGTCATGTTCTTAGAAAAAGTATTGGTTTTTGTGTTCGTTCTATTATTAGCAAATTGGGTGCTATATATATTCATAGGTCATTAGACCACAAGAACTATTGATCATGCAAATTTAATCATGTTTTGATCTTTAGATCTGATATAATACAGTAGTCACTAATGAATGCTTCTTGGTATGTTCCACCATTAACTTTGATTCTTTGAATGCAATGACTTATACGGTAATATAAATCACGGGGAAATAAATAAATAAGAAACTTCTATGGTCTATGTTCTATAGTCCTGTATATATTTCGTATACCTATGAGTGATTGTATCAGTATCCTTTGTTTGCATATTTAAATTATATGTTGTATATTAACGACAAT
Organism: Silene latifolia; assembly: GCF_048544455.1. Taxonomy (NCBI): domain Eukaryota; kingdom Viridiplantae; phylum Streptophyta; class Magnoliopsida; order Caryophyllales; family Caryophyllaceae; genus Silene; species Silene latifolia. The sequence goes on from NC_133535.1 coordinate 20,205,548, forward strand.
ATAAATACAAGAATCATAAATAGCATGGGTATAACATATGGGTGGTGTTCCGATGAATTATTTTAATTTGCGGTGGTTGGCTTAGCCAATAAAGCGGGCTATCTACTAAAATTTAAAATTATTCGTAAGAATTCTGGAATGTTGGTGCTTCTTAAATTAGTTTGTATAATTTCCTGCCCAAAGGGGGAAGTTGTATAAGTTAATTTGAGTAAGTGGTTGAGTAAATACAAGTGTGATAATTTGATTTCGTGGAAATTTATCTGCCCAAAGGGGATTTATTTTTTAAGAAATTTCCTTTTCTATTTACTTGGAGGTAGTTATTATGTCTTGTGTATTCTGCCCAAAGGGGAATGCATAAGATATAATATGATTCCTGTTGGAGGTAGTTATTGTGTTTTGTATATTCTGCCTAAAGGGGAATGCATAAAACATAATATGAATTCCTGTGAGAATATTCTGACTTCCCTAACATATTCTTGTGTAAAGTTTTACAGAAAGTATACCCATATCATGCTAATTAATACTTACTCTTAACTATTATTTCAGTTAGCAAATTTTCTTTGAGCAATCAAATTTGTTCTATTTCGAGTCTCAATGAGAAAATTTTTATTAAGTTGAAGGTGATTGGCCATCGGTGGATTTGATTAAAATATGTATATATAGACTTAACGGAGTACAAAACCCCTTTACTCGTACGTAAGAGTAGTCAATCTTAAAATGACTGTAACCTTAGTAGGTGGGAGATGGTACATGCATTGTTTATGTTGATAATGATGAATTCGATGTCTGAGAATTTCAAGTTTTTCTAATGGGATTCAATCTGTTTTGACGCTAAAGAATTTTAAAAGGTCTGAAAATTGAGGAATTAATAGACTGTCTCATTAATTTTAAATCATGTATGATGGGATTAGTAGTATTAAAGTGCATATTCTTAAGGATATCGGAAATTATCTTACTAAAGATAAAGTACCAGTTGTTGAGTTTTTCCGGAAAGGAGTCACTTCAAAATAGCTTACTGCTCCAAACTGATACATAGACTGACAAGGACTTATTTTATATGGGTGAGTATTGAAAAAGAAAAGGAGATAAAGTAAGAAGTTGTGAACTTATTCATTAAGCAGTTATTTTCAAAGGGAAGGTCAGGTAACATTTATACAAGAACACTAAACAAGCCTAACCCTTAGCACAAACTTGGTCTCTATCAAAAGTATAGTCCGTGTCATACTTCTAAGGGTAATGCGGTTAAGAGTAATAAAGAATCTAGTATTACTATTGGACTTACTTGTTGGTTTTGTGACCAGACCGACCATAAATTGAGAAAATGTTTAAAATACAATATCTGGTAAGCAAGGATAATAAAGATATGTAAATTATTGGTCTCAGTTTGTTTTGAAGCATGTTTAGTAGATGTGTCACCTCATTTTTTATGGTTAGATAGTGGTTCATTTGTTTATGAAAATTATTTTCCTTAAAGGGTTCCAAACAAATAAACATCAGGTGAGGTTATAATCAGCTTGTTTGAGATGAATGGAGGGAAACTTGATGTGGATTTCATAAGAACCATTATCTTAAAGCTTAGTTCAAGTTTTTATTTGACTCTAGAAAATATTCTTTATGTGTCGTATATGAGACGATATTTGATTCTATTTCGCAATTTGACATGTGTGGATTTCGTTTGGTCATTTGTAATTAAAAGGTTAAATTATTTCATAACTCTCATATGATTGGAAATGTTTTCTTTTGTGATGAAATGTATTAACTGGATTGGACTTGATTTCTGGTGATGTTTTCTTGAATGTTGAGAGTCTTGGAACCAAAAGAATATTGACCTACGAAAATTTATAATTTTATAGCATAAGAGACTTAGTTAGATCTCTAAAGAGTGTATTCATGGACTTGTCAAATGTGAAATTGTATCCGGACTTATTTTTAAGGAACTCTTAAAGGATATTCATTAATGGTGATTCTAGATGTGGTTATGTTTATCTTATAAGTAGTAACTCTAAGGCTCTTGTTAAGTTTAAAGTATTTATTGTCAAGGTTAAGAGTTTGTTTTGTATGACCATTAAGACTGAAAGATGAGACCGAGGTGGAAAGTTGTTATGTCAAATTAAACATGGTGATTCGTGGTTGTATATGAGTTTTTTGTTTTATACTTATTGTTGGACAATAAATGATGCCAAGTCTTCTTGAACAAAACGGTGTGACTGAGCGTTGTAATTGTACTTATAAAGATAGGGTGAGGAATTTGATTCGAGATACAAATTAACAGTTTATAGCTAAAGTAAAGCTTTTATATCTGCCTTATATTATCTTGGACCCAATACCTACCTGGAAAATTTAATTTGTTTTTTTTGAAGTGTTTTTTGCATTATGGATGAAAAAAAAATCGAGTTTGAACTGTTTAGGGTGTGGGATTGTCAGTTAAGTTGAGAATTTATATTTATAATCCTTCTGGAAAATTTTGATCCTAAAACAACTCCTAAGTTCTTTGTTGCTTATCCTGTAAATTTTAATGTTTAATATTTGTAGAGTAATGTGTTCACTTTATATATACTTTTACCCCTCATTTTAGCTCGGTTTCTATTGTTTATCATACTTTAAATAGTATATTTTTGAGCTAATCTTATGTTCTAGGTGTATTGTTGTATTTGTAGAAATCTAAGCATTTAGAGGCTTTTTCCTATCATTTTATACACCAAGTTACTAATCTAAATGAAACCAAGTATTGGACTAAGCATGAGTATTGGAATGGGTTTTCCATGAAGAAATTGGTGGATCAATATGTATAATTCAAATGTTGTCAACAACCAAAGTCAAGCCTAACTTCAAAGTCCAAGTCAAGATGGAAAGCATAAGATTCCTACATGCATAGGATGCTCTTTGGAAGCCCTAAAGAATGATAGAGCAAGCATTTACCTAGGTGCATTAAGGGTCATTAATCACGTACTTTGGATGCCTCAAGCAATTAAGTGAGGAATTAAGAGGAAATTACCCGGAATCCTACGTCCCCGATCGGGGGCCCCAACCCCGATCGAGGTTGGCTGTCTCTTAAATGCTTACGTTTTCACCTTGCTCCCCTATATAAAGGGGAGCCACTTCATAGCTTAGGCATCCAATTTCTTACGTCTCATATACTTTACATAGCCCTAAGCATTATAATTCTCTCAATAGTTTTCATATTAATTTTCAATATTGTTAAGCTTGTAGTTCTCAAACATTTAGTCCTTAATTCATTTCAAACATTTGGTTCTAATATTGTTTCTTCTCTACAAGTTCACTTCTATTAAGGTATTTCTATTTCTAGTTTACGATTTTGCATTACTATTAGTTTACGCATAGTTTACCGTTAGTACTTTATTTACATTATATTAGCATTATTTCTATTACATGTTATACCGTTTAGTTTATATAATTCCTACAATAATGTTTAGCATTTCTTACAATTTAGTTTATAATTTACCCTTTAGTATGAGTAACTAAATTTCCTAGTCTAAGGGCTAGGGGAGCCATGCAAAATCAAGTATATAACATGTTAAAATAGGTTGATAATAATATTGTTCAAATGGCTTTTATCACATATTTGCACCATAATGTTTAATCTTTGTTTAAGGCCTTATTCAATTGATTAAGTTTGTTCATTCGTTCTAAAGTCGAGAGGCACAAAATTGAATTAGACTAAGCATGTATAGTAGGACGACCTAGTCATGGACGAGAGTTTCTCTAGGACCCGGTGTATGGTTGATACTAATGTAGTAAGGTGAGTGTCTCTAAGCCTAAGCAATTGACAATGTTTTTAATACCAAGTTTAACATAAATATATATATATACCTTTGCATGTGTGATCCGACCCCCTTAGACTCCTTTTTATTATATAATTTACATCATAGTTTTTGTTAAGTTATCAAACCAAACAAACAAACCAAAAACGAAATCGATCTTGATAGAAATCTTCTCGTAGCATTTCACAACGCAATTCCCGTCTCCTTGTGTTCGACCTCTATTGCTACATTCATTTGTTGTTTAGGGTAATTATCTTTGCATAGGTACACGACAAGCCTATCATAGAGTATATAACAGATTAACAGTTAAATTTATAGAGAATGGCTTAGAGACCTGTTGTTGTAACAGAAGGGTCGTTTGTCTCATCATGGGTATGTTAGTCTTTTATTTATGCATTAGAAAAATATTTATTCTTCCTTTTCTAATGGGAGAAGTATGATGACCAGTAATGCTATTTCACATAACCCGTATGTTGTTGCATATTTTAAAGTGTTTTCAAAAAGGCATTAAGCATTTAACTATGTTGATTTTGTTGCCTATATCGGGGAAGTTGATTATGACTTGAGTGAAATATTTAAGATTATAACATATAAACAAGGTATTTATTTTGTGCAAGGAGATAAATCATAAGGAGGTTATATATGTATGATGAGATGCAATCGATAAGATACATAATAAAGTCTAGGAGTTAATTGTTAGTCCAGTGATTTTTTTGATCCAGTCGAGTGTAAAGTGAATCTTTAAAATAAATATGGATTATAAAGGTTATTAAGAAACCTAAGGATATATTTGTGACAAAGGGTTATACTAAAAGAGAAGATGTGAATATCAATAAAATAGTTTCGCCTATTATTTCAAAGGATTCTTAGGTCTTTCACTATTCATGATTTAAAGTTATACTAAAATGGATATTCTCATTTTTCTTTTTTGAATGATTTAGTTGATAAAGTTAAAGCACATATGGTATGTAAATTGAAGAAATCAATTTATGAATTAAAACAAGTTTCTTGTCAGTGGTATCTGAAGTTTTATAATTTTTGAAGTTTAATGGACTTGTTGAAATGTTAATGATATTTGCATATATTACAAGATCAGTGGGGGGATATTGAATTGATATTCCTTGTTCTTTATATTGATGTTATTTTACTTGGTAGTAATGATCTTGGTTTGTTGCATGACACAAAAGCAAATCTTTCATTGTCTTCGACATGAACGATTTGGGGGAAGAATGTTTTGTGCTTGGTATTAAGATTGTGTATGACATGTCTAACAGAATGTTAGGATTATTTTAAGGAAGAAATGTTTAGTAAACCTAGTGTAACTCTTATGTCTAAAAGTGATAGTTTAAGTAAGAATGAATGTCGTCCTTAAAGTAGACTTGATTAGAACATTATGTAGGAGATTCCTTATGATAGTGTTGTTTATAATTTGATGTATACTGAGGTGTGTATTAGACCTTGGAGGCTGTGTTTGATGATATGAAATCCGGTATACGATTTGTTTTTATGTTAGCTGGTGGTGTTATCTCTTGAAAGAATATGTCTAATTCTCTACCTCTGTTATGGAGGCAAAGATTACAGCATATTATACATCCACTCATCATGCTAAAGGAATGAGATATTGTGAAATGTGTCAAATCTAAGGTTTTTGATTTGAAAATTCATAAAGTTAAAGGATGGGTAGAACTTGAAAATGTCGAGTTTGTGTCTCTTTTAAACTAAGGAGATGATGGCAGACCCATTGACTAAAGCACTCATTGTTATTGAGTTTTGAAAAGTATGTTAAAGATGTGAGTTTTATGATGCATTGAATTAGTGGGAGTTGTAATTGAGATATTTTGGTACTTAAGGTACTATATGCTTTCAGTGATAAGGTTGATGTCTTAATCTCACTAAATGTATGCATGTTAAATATAAACTTAATACATGTATGATTGTTGTTATAGTTTAATTTGTGTCTCGTTAAGAGATGTTCTGCATTAAAGCTTTTGCCTTTTAGTGGGTGGATTTTGTCCTGTAATGGATGTTGGCTTTTGAGCCATTGCCAGTTGTGGTGTATTTGCCCTTTAAGGGTGGAGTCATCCTTTAATGGATGTTGGTTGTTTAGCCATTGCCTGTTTTGGTGTATTTACCCTTTAATGGGTGGTTTAATCTCTAATGAGTATAAATATACCTTAAGTGGTATTTATCTTTTAAGGTAATTAAGGGGAATACTTTTTCAGAAGTTGGTCTCGTTTGAGATTGTGACCGAATGTGGTTAAGCATACTTATCTTAAAGTTTGGATCTATTATGCTAAACCACACTACACTTTGTCACACTTGGGACTCATGTCGGTAAGCTTTTGGTGTTGTGATCATGGAAGGTCTTGTATGACTTTAATTGTACTATGTCCGCTATGATTCACATTAAATTGCTTATTGAACCGAGTTCTGTTGATTGAGATGTTTATATGACCCTGTTGTTTAACCCGAGAGTCGTTTTACAAAATAAAGGTTTTCGAAATATTTTCATAAAATAAAACTTCTTTTAATAAAACCAACAAATATCGTCCAAGTGGGAGAATGTTGGATTTGGACTTTCATTAGTCGGTTTTCTTATTTATGAAAATGGGTTGAATGTAACCGGTAAAGCCCACTACAGTTATATGATCCATTGGGCCTAGGTCTGTCTCAGTCAGTACGGTTAAGTACATAGTGTGATGGTACTGATAAGTGTAGGGCCTGTTTATTATACAGTGGGCAGCCTGATAGGGGGCCCAAATACAGTTATATATTGGCTAGGTCTCTCTTTCTGTCTAGAATATCTCTAACCTATATAAATAGGTTATATGCCCCATTGATTGTCATCATAAGGAAACCTAGAAGAGGGAGGAGAAGATCCTAGTATACTAATCTTATTACTTATTATTATTGTGCACTCCTGACGATCTAACAGCTGCTTCCGCTAAAGGTATGTACCTTATACAATGATCCTTAATAATTTATCATACATCAGTTATAAGGATTATTCCGCGAATATCATAGAGAGATGTATATTAGGATGACATATCTGCCTAATATGTACTGACAGCTCTCCAATAGCAGAACAAATGGCTGCAAGCTCGACCTCGGAATCAACAATTGTCTTACGTAACTGAGACCTAGAGCGGTTTGCTTGATCTACTTTCCTCATGTATGCTTCTAAACACTCTTATTCAAACTCATATAACATATTATCCCTCGATGATTCAGTCTCACCCACCTCATCCCATATTATCCACACACATCATTTACGAACACAAGGAACAAAAACTAACTACCTCATAAATGCCCCAATGATAAGTACACTTACCCAAGAAATACTACAGTATCAATATGTAGCTGAAGCTCATATAAAAGTGACCCACAAGTTGTTTCAGCTTGTAAAAAGCACGTCACTTGGTGCACTTGTCATATTTAAAAACACCAAAGAGTTCTATCCTGAAGCCAAATTAACACAAAATAATAAAACCATCATAACCAGGAAAAAAAAGTAGGTAAACTGATAAGCTCCGTTATCAGGCCTGGGCCGCACCCGCATGGAGTGGAGAGTGTCCGGCTTATAAGTCTAAGGAGATTCCATCCCAAAACCAATTGACAATGGGTGGAGTAACTCCTTGGTTTATATGATAGACAACTCTATCCTCTTTTTCCAATGTGGGATACTCACATGTGCGTTTATCATGGTGAGCTGTATCTTGACACTCCCCCTCACATGTGAGGTCCCTGTTCAGGCAGATTGGATTTTTTAAGTCTTTTGTCCAACTGCAATATTTCTGGCCTAGTTTTTTCTTTATCTATTTTTCATGCCCAAGTCTTTGTTTTAGTTTTTTCGACCATGGACTCTGATACCATGATAAGTTCCGTTATCGTCCTGGGCCGCACCCGTATTGAGGAGAGAGTGTCCGGCTTATAAGTCTAAGGAGGTTCCATCCCAAAACCAATTGACAATGGGTGGAGTAACTCCTTGGTTTATATGATAGACAACTCTCTTCTCTTTTTCCAATGTGGGATACTTATTAGGATATTAGACCTATTAGAGACGTTAGGGCCGACTATCACTAGGGTTTACCTAATTAGGGTTAGGGTTTAATAAAGATGTGAGCTATTATAAATAGCTCACCATATTTCTTGTAAGAGACAGCATTATTTCAATCAATACAATTCCTTTATGCAATCTCCCCTCTATAATCTTAACATGGTATCAGAGTATTTCGCTCTTGAGGCCTAAAATATAAAAATCCGCTGCCCTACCGGTAGGCGTTTTACATAAGCGATGCCTGTCGGCGGGATTTACATGTGATGATCGTTGTTTTAGTTTATTATATTTTCAAAACTTCTAAAAAAAAAAAAAAAACTAGTCCATGATGATGCTGTCGTGAGGGATAACAAGAACCCCTCTTATTCTAGATTAATTTTTGACGTGAGATATGCAAGCCGTAAAGCCTCTCGTTAATGTGAAGAAAGAAATTATTAAAATTTTTCCTCTTTGAAAATTGATTTAGCGTCTTTACTTTGTTCAAGGTGGTACAAAAATATACTGGCAAGTTATGCAATTAAAAAAAATGTATTTGGCATCCGAAATCCTTAGCGTTCTCCAAATATTGAAATGGACGGATAATTTTCCGTTTTACTGAGATTTGTTTAGATCCGATTAGTGTTTCTAACAAATTACTTGATATTCGACAAGTCAGAAAAAATCAACGTTATTGTTCGAAAATTTTCTAGCGAATCTTATACTCGTTTCTCGTACGGTCGTACCTACCTTGTGATGCGAAGATGAAGAAGTTTTATGAAGACGAAGAAAAATAAAGAATTACGACGAGGAGATGGTGTTTTTTTTTTAATTATGATTATCTTGTGTTTCTCCAATCGTGAAGTTCGTACTACGTACTGCCTTTACGATTGCGGAAGGGTATTAGGATATTAGACCCATTAGGGCCGTTAGGGTCGGCTATCACTAGGGTTTACCTAATTAGGATTAGTGTTTAATAAAGATGTGAGCTATTATAAAAAGCTCACCATATTTCATGTAAGAGACAACATTATTATCAATCAATACAATTCCCTTATGCAATCTCCCTTCTATAATGTTAACATAAACCTTGTACTTCTTTTGAAACTGAGTATTGTGTCTTTTAATTTACAAGCCGAGTGTTTGACAGGATATGTGATGCGTGTCTTTTATATGATGTTTTACATCCCATTTTACACGCATTTCAGAGCTCATTCATGTAGTTTATGCTACATTTCTCCCTATTTCCGTCTACTTTCGTATTTTTGTACATTATTGCAGAAATGTGAAGAATCCAGCGGAAACAGAGCTAAATCTGTTCCCGAGTATCCTGCATTGCATATGACGTGAAGTATTCACCCAAGGAACGAGCTTGGTGCGCAATTCAAGGCCCAAAAGACAAGTCCACGAGTTTATAGAAGTCAAGTAGCAGCTCAAGCAGTCGATCGACCACTACACTTAGTCGATCGACCAACCATCGGGTTCCAGAAGCTACTGTTTGCTGAAGACCAGTCGATCGACCAGTCCTATCAGTCGATCGACCCAACAGCTATTCCAGACGAGAATTAAAAGACTGAGGAAGCGCAAGCCCATGATACTAGGTTTAGGAAATAAGAAGTTATGTTAATTGCTATATAACGTAACCTAATTCATTCAGTTTATCATCAAGTTTTAATTCAGAAATTCATCAGTTTTACATTAGCTTTAATAGTTAGGGTTTGGGATATCGTTTGCATCAGATTTTATTCATACTTCTAATCATTCCGTTACTATTCTCCTGCGATTTTCGGTATTCCTCTGCCCTAATTTTAGTTCTTCTTTATTTCATCATTAGTATAGAATTGCTAATTAGGTTCCCAAAGCCAATATTATTTGTCTATGTTAATTGTTTACTTTATCGTTTCAAGCATGAATTCATTAGTTAGTTTCATCATCGTTATTATTGTTTTTACCCTTAGCATGAGTAGCTAGATTATTTGTGCTGGGATGTAGGCGATTTATGACGTAGGCGGCAAAATAATGAATACGGCCTGATTCGCGTGTTGGTCGATCGACCACCCTACCCGGTCGATCGACTGACCACGTGAGGTTTTTATTTCCGTTTTAATTGTTTTAATTCTTTATTCGACGAATCGAGTGCACACGACTAGTTGAATGTTTAAGATATGACTGACCCATTAGATCGAGAGATAGGGACAGTTGTTAGATCACCAATTAAAATGACTAAACTATGCTGAGATCGAAAGATAGGTAAAGTTTAGATTGTAAGTCACTTTTCAGGACGAAAGTTAATATTAGTGACATTAGGGACCTATAGCGAGATCGAAAGATGCTATTTGTTAAGAGTGGACCGAGAGGACCTCTTTATTTCCCGCCTCACGTGTGTACGTTCTAGACTTGTTTAATATGCTGCCGCCGAAGCTGTAATGAACCGACCATCCTAGTACCCCTTCTTTATCTGTTTAATCCGTCTTTTTAGTTTATTGTTTTTATTTGCTCTTAGTCATAAACCAAATCAATTCAACCCCTACACTCGTTACCTTAGACTAGAATTAGACAGCTAGAAATTACGTCTGCCTCCTTGTGGTTCGACCCTGTTACCACTAGCCTAGGTTAGTCTTAATAGGAAATTATAAATCTTATTTTTGGTACTCACAACGACGGGTATCAAATTTTGGCGCCGTTGCCGGGGAGGCAATTGTTCTAATTTTTAGTTGTTTTATTTTAGTCTGTTTTTCGCCTCAAGGGAAGACTGAGTACCTTGAGGCAGTTCTCATCTCCTTCTTTAGTGTTGTCTATTTGCAGTAATTCAGGAGAGTCCACTCATGTTCCATTCTTGGGAGCAGCAGGTGGAGATTTATGGGATATGTGGCGCTAAGGGGCATGATTCTGCTATATGCCGAGCAGATATGGACCAAGTCTATGCTTACTGGCATTATAAACAAGGTCATTATGTGCCACCACATCCGTACTACCAGCAAGGCTTCCAAGAGCTTTCATATTCCTTTGCACCGCCTCAGCAAGACCCTCTTCCTTCTGAAGAGAGTGCGGAATTGAAGTCTATGGTGGAGATGCTTAAACTCCAAATGCAAGAAATCGCTGAACAGAGAGAAGCTTCTTTCAAAAGACTTGAGCTTCTCTTGGCTCAAGTAGCTGCCGAGCAAAATGATGATGTGTATGACTCGGAGGATGATTTGGAGGAAGATGAAGCGTCAATTGAAGACTTCAATGCTGTGCCACATGAAGAATTCGATCAAGCAGATTTGTGTGGTCGAACGAATGACATTGCGAGAGGAAGAAGCGGTCGATCGATCGAACCAAAGTGGTCGATCGACCAATTATGCTGGAGGAGGAAACTACTCGATCGAGTAGTGATGCTGTTCGATCAACCCCTGCAGCCTTGGGAATTGTTAAATCGTCACCAACGCCTATTCCGGATGACGATGAGAAGGTAAATGAAGACCACTCCTATCCGATTAGAGGTAATTCCACTCCTTTAGTCGATTATGTATACCTCCCTACTCCTTCATTGAACCATTTGTCTTTCTTTGTAGAATTGACGCCTCCGTCCCGGTTTGGGAACAAATTGGAGGAACATCGCTTTGTTTCTCTTTCTACGAGTCTTGGCAAGTTCAAAGACCCGGAGGTGAGTTGGGTGTTCCTAGCTTGAAGTTCTGCACTTTGCCGGATATATGATCCAGGAGGAGGTCCTGATGAGGATATGCCGTCTAAGAAGAAGTCAGTGCGCCAAGGTGAAAGATTGGGATCCTGGATCTTTGCGAGACGTTGTTGTTCTTCGTTGCCATGTTGTGGCAAAATGGGGTAGATTTGACATTTAAAGCCACCGCGTTCGATCGAAGCCTAGTAGTGGGCCATTCCGTGGCCGTTCTTGATCAACTATTAGTTAATCAATTGCTTCCTCATAAAACTTTGTTTTTGTTGCTTTTTGTTAGACTTCCTTTTTATTGCTTTTGTGTGCGCGAAACTTCGCATTTTATTTTGTTTGCTTAGGATTTTATATGCTTTAGACATTACTTTGGGTTTTGCGCAAATTTTGGGCGCGTATTATTGTGCATTTGCAGGTATTTAGACCTCATTAGCTCAAATTATTGAGCAAATACGAAGAACTAAGAAGCTACAGCAGTATTTCCAGTCGATCTACTGGTATGATCAGTCGATCGACTGATCTGCGGTTTCCAGGAGCTTCTGTTCCTGTTCACTTGGTCGATCGACTGGGCTATGTGGTCGATCGACCGCCCTGCACTGCTGTACCTGTTTACGACCTCTCCCCTGCTGTGTTTGGTCGATATGCGGACTTAAGGGAGTTTTCTACTCCACCTTACTTTCCGTCAAATTATTATCTCTTCTAATTTTCTCATTTGTGCACATATTTACCGCTTCAAATTATTTTTCTCAGTCTTATGCGTGGTAATTTCTGTCTTTCAGGTACTTATTAGTAGCACTGCTGGCTGCTGAAACCTCCTAGCTCACGCTGGTTTGGGGAGGTTTCTTTTGCTGCGCTTAAATTCTTGTGAGTTCCCGACTTTCACTTCATGTCTTGTTTGTTTTGATTTCCCGCAAATTCCCGTTTTCTCTTTTCTTCATTACATGATTTTGCACAATGGGGACATTGTGCGATTTGGTTTGGGGAAGGGTTTTGCGTCGCATATCATTTGCTTGCATTCACGTTTACATTTTGTTTTGCGTTGTTTATTTCATTCTTATATTCAAAAAAAAAATGAATTTCAAAATTTCCATAAAATGCACGTTTATTTTAGCATATAGGTCGAGTCGGAACGGTAGTATTTCAATGATGATATTGCAATTGCATCTGTTTTCGCCTAAGCCTTGCTAATTAACATGTTATTAGTAGAATCATATATGCATATCTACGAGTTTTCGTTAAATTATTTGCTGAACTTGAGACTTGACTTTGATTTTTGGCAACCTACATCATATTTCTGAGATTTAGAGCCCTATAACTGGTGACATTCATGACCGGTTTATTTAGGAATGTGAGTAGTACTCCTTATGAGACATGTTTCCTTAATATGCATAAATATGAACTTAATCTGCTTAATACCTGTATGCATTCGGTTTGTGGTTTGTTGACACATGTGGTAGAGGTTCCCCTTTTCTTATTATGCCCATAAGCTCCACACTGCCAAAAATAGCCTTTTTGTCCCATCACTACATCCTACATTTAGCCTGCCCTTGTCAAGCTAGTAGTTTAGTTTTCGGGATTGTTACTTCATTTTTGGCACCATATGCTCATGTTTGAGATGTTGTTGGGAAAATGAAAAGAAGGAAAGAAAGAAAAAGAAAGAAAAAAAAAGAGTGAAAAATGATTCGAAAAAAGAATAAGAAAGAAAAAAAAAAGAGTTCTGTACTGTTTAAGCAGTCGATCGACTGCCTTTATAGGTCGATCGACTGAATGTCCGTGAAGAAAGGAAATCAATTCGCATAACTCAATCCTTTACCTTTTGGCGATTTTTGCTCCCATGTTGCATTTAGTATCTTATGGGGAGTTGGTTGATTACTTTTATTTTGGAGATTGTGAGATTTGTGCTCGCTATAGCACCGTTTCGATTGATTATGAGCAAGAAGTTGGATGTTGCCATATGGTTCCATTTTGGTACTAGCTTGATCACCTGTACCTCCACTTGTCCATAAAATGTTTTGCCTCTTCTTACCCATACCTCACATATCCACATTTATATCTTGGCATGTGTCACGGTCCCTAGTTGGTTGGAATGCGTATGTACGGTTGTAGAGATTACTTTCATATTAGATTGCAGGCATATTCTTATAGGTCGCAGTTAGGCGAGAGTCTTTACAAAATGAATTCTTTCTATTCTCTTATATATTCACCTGTGCTTATGTGTGATATGAGCGACCCGTGAGAGTCCGATTTGATAAGTCCCTATGGTCGACGGTTCAGCACTTTTTAACGACCCCATAACTCGTTTGCATGATTCATTTGCTAATTGATTGTTGGTTATGCATTAAATTGGTTTCGGCTTTACATGTTGCATTTCGCTCTGAGATTGAACTCGTTCCATTAGGTCATTAGATCGAGTTTAGTTCTTGCTTGGGGACAAGCAAGGATTTGGTTTGGGGAAGTTTGATGTGTGTCTTTTATATGATGTTTTACATCCCATTTTACACGCATTTCAGAGCTCATTCATGTAGTTTATGCTACATTTCTCCCTATTTCCGTCTACTTCCGTATTTTTGTACATTATTGCAGAAATGTGAAGAATCCAGCGGAAACCGAGCTAAATCCGTTCCCGAGTATCCTGCATTGCATATGACGTGAAGTATTCACCCAAGGAACGAGCTTGGTGCGCAATTTAAGGCCCAAAAGACAAGTCCACGAGTTTATAGAAGTCAAGTAGCAGCTCAAGCAGTCGATCGACCACTACACTTAGTCGATCGACCAACCATCGGGTTCCAGAAGCTACTGTTTGCTGAAGACCAGTCGATCGACCAGTCCTATCAGTCGATCGACCCAACAGCTATTCCAGACGAGAATTAAAAGACTGAGGAAGCGCAAGCCCATGATGCTAGGTTTAGGAAATAAAAAGTTACGTTAATTGCTATATAATGTAACCTAATTCATTCAGTTTATCATCAAGTTTTAATTCAGAAATTCATCAGTTTTACATTAGCTTTAATAGTTAGGGTTTGGGATATCGTTTGCATCAGATTTTATTCATACTTCTAATCATTCCGTTACTGTTCTCCTGCGATTTTCGGTATTCCTCTGCCCTAATTTTAGTTCTTCTTTATTTCATCATTAGTATAGAATTGCTAATTAGGTTCCCAAAGCCAATATTATTTGTCTATGTTAATTGTTTACTTTATCGTTTCAAGCATGAATTCATTAGTTAGTTTCATCATCGTTATTATTGTTTTTACCCTTAGCATGAGTAGCTAGATTATTTGTGCTGGGATGTAGGCGATTTATGGCGTAGGCGGCAAAATAATGAACACGGCCTGATTCGCGTGTTGGTCGATCAACCACCCTACCCGGTCGATCGACTGACCACGTGAGGTTTTTATTTTCGTTTTAATTGTTTTAATTCTTTATTCGACGAATCGAGTGCACACGACTAGTTGAATGTTTAAGATATGACTGACCCATTAGATCGAGAGATAGGGACAGTTGTTAGATCACCAATTAAAATGACTAAACTATGCTGAGATCGAAAGATAGGTAAAGTTTAGATTGTAAGTCACTTTTCAGGACGAAAGTTAATATTAGTGACATTAGGGACCTATAGCGAGATCGAAAGATGCTATTTGTTAAGAGTGGACCGAGAGGACCTCTTTATTTCCCGCCTCACGTGTGTACATTTTAGACTTGTTTAATATGCTGCCGCCGAAGCTGTAATGAACCGACCATCCTAGTACCCCTTCTTTATATGTTTAATCCGTCTTTTTAGTTTATTGTTTTTATTTGCTCTTAGTCATAAACCAAATCAATTCAACCCCTACACTCGTTACCTTAGACTAGAATTAGACAGCTAGAAATTACGTCTGCCTCCTTGTGGTTCGACCCTGTTACCACTAGCCTAGGTTAGTCTTAATAGGAAATTATAAATCTTATTTTTGGTACTCACAACGACGGGTATCAATATGTAGTCAAGGTAGACAACTAGGGCTGTAAATGATCTAAGCTGACTCGACAAGCCCTCGAAATCGGCTCGGTCAAAGCTTGCCTCGTGCTCGATCAAAATGAGCTCGAGCTCGAGCCGAGCTCTACTAAATACGAGCCGAGCCAGAGCTGAGTAAGGCTCGGCTCGAAAGCTCGTTTAGGCTCGTTTGTAAATCTTTTTGTATAATTTTTATACTATAATATTAATTTTAATATAAATGATAGGCTATCGCACACATATGCAAAGATAATATTTATACCCTAGCAAAACAAATAAATGTAGTACGTAGGGGTCGAACCATAGAGAGACGGGAGTTTATAATTTAGTTGTTATGGATTGAATTTTACCTTGGTAGATTGACGGTTGATTGATTGGTTTGTTTTAATGTAATAATAAAACAATAATAAAGAAAATGTCTAGGGAGGCCGGGTCACACATGCTAATTATGTAAATGTTCATGTCAAGTTAGGAAGTTGATTTTACGATAAATGCTTAGGCTTAAAGACACCCACCTTACAATATTAGTGTCAGCCATAGACCGGGTCCTAGAGAAACTCTCGTCTATGACTAGGTCGTCCTACTACACATGCTTAGTCTAATTCAATTCCATGCCTCTCGACTTTTAGAATGAATTAACAAACTTAATCTACGATTACGGCCAATAAACATAGATTAAACGTTATGATGCAAACATGTGATGGAAACAATTATACAATATTATCTTATCCTTATTTTGACATTTACATATTACTTAATCATGCATGACTTCCTTTTTTCCCTAGACAAATGTAACTACTCAAACACAATGAAAATGTAAACTACACTAATGATAATTAAATTGATAAACATAATGGAAATATAAATAGAAATTACCTTGCAATATGGAAATGAACTAGAAATGGAAGAACAATGCTTGTAATATAAATAACTTGTAATGTAAATTGTTTTATAACTCGAAATGTAAATAACATAAAATAAATCTAAACTAAACTAAGAGCTACCCTAAACTAACTACTAAATTTAGAGAGAATTATGAGAAATTGTGTATGTGAATGGTGTGCAAAAGTGTGTTGACCAAAGCTCCTATTTATAGGAGCAAAGGAGGGTAACGTAAGCAACTAGAACAAGCCAACCCCGATCGGGGTCGTAGCAATCTTAGTCCGATCTCTTTAATTCTTGGTTAAATGGTTAGGGAATCCAATGTTTGTGTTTTAATGCTCAATTATGCACCTGATTAAGAGCTCTATTTGGCATCCAATGTTCCCTTAGCATCCAATGTTAACCACCACAATTTGGACTTTGATTTTGGGCTTGACTTCCATTTGACTTTGTTGTGCATTTTTTCATTTAATCCATCACTTTGCTTATGCAAGTCCAAACATTATCTTCATGCTAGTCCATACTTAGTCTTCAACTTAGCTTGCTTTTAGTGACGTGCAAATGAGTAGGATTAAGATCCTAAAAGCTCAAATACCTACAAAATATGACAAAAGATACAAATAGAACTAGAAAGCAAATATTAGCTCAATATCACTAAGGTTAGTGCAAAATGACATGTAAATTGGAGCTAAAATATGGGGATAAAATGTATATAAATTGAACTTATCAATAAATTATATGTTATTTAGCCATTTATAAGTATATTATAATATAATACTTTTTTATTATTTTATAATCTTATTTATTATTTAAAAATATTTATATTTATTTAAATTCAAAAATTGAAAAAGTGGAAAAATATAAAAACAAAACGAGCTCGATTCAAACTCGAGCCGAGCTCGAGCTTTTTTCGAGGCGAGCTTGAGCTTCAATTGTTTAGGCTCAACGAGCTTCGAGCGGAGCCCGGTCTCGAGCTAAAAAATTCGTGCCGAGCTCGAGCTCGGATCGGCTCAATTACACTCCTATAGACAACCATCATTTCAGGAGGAGCCCTTTAGTGATCTGATAATAACAGTGGGTATTTAGTCGTTATTTTAGTCCTCAAAGATATGACAAGGGCCTTTTTTAAAACCCCCACTTACCAGAGAGGCTTAACAAGACATTTCCCAATAAGTAAAGGCGTTACCATCTCGGTTGCTTGAGTTAAGTATATCAAAAAGACCATAAAATAACAATTAATAATCTCTTTATAAAAACAGTAGGAACAAAAGAAAAATAACTAACTATGACATTATAAGAAAATACAGCTGGTGACACTACTATCGACTAAAGTCAACTCTATGTCGTGCAACCTCTCAAACCCAACAGCTACAACGAGACATCAACCCAGTTGCTACAACGAGACAACAACCAAAGCAACCTGAAAAGTTTCACTGCTCACCATTTGCCGGCAATATAAAATAGATCACAACAGACACAGACAAAGAGAAGAAATACACAAACACAACATACAAGTCAGTAATAGGATATAAATACAGTAGAATAAAGCAACACAATAAAACAATACAACTCAAACCAACGATTGCCAACCTCCACCACTCCAACCACACAATAATCAATGGTTCCCATCGCAACAGGTAACCAACGCCATCATGGGGGACCGCAATCTTGCCCACCTAAGCCCTGCTCATCGCAACGAGTCAAACCAGATCATGAATGTGCACATCCCCCTTGTGAAGGGAGCCACAAGGGGCGAAAATGGGGGTGAAGACCATCTCCCGACAATGGCTTCACAATCGATAACAATAACAACCATCATCGTCTTCACCATTTCAATATTGTAACTGAATCAACACAACCAGATAGTCACAACAAGGATAACCACATAATACAATTACACAAACAACCATGAACTAAAACTGAGTAGGGAAAACCCTACCTTTCTCTATTCCATAGAAACGCATCAATCATTTACCACGCCAAACATGAATCTGCATCCTACCCTACAACAACGATTATGTCCTATTACTAAACTATTAAGATAGACAAAACGATAAACCACTATCCACAAACTTACCTTGAAGATCAAACAAATGCCGACGACTCGACTCGATGACTCCATGCATAAGCTATCTCCCTTCCCGGATTGGTGTCTAAGGTTAACTCATGATTGGTAGAGAGATATGAGAGAATAGGGAGAGAGGAAATTAGGTTTAGAAATGATAAAAATGAATCAAGGAAATGAATTGCGTCGTAACCTCCGTGTTTTATATTAACACGCTATCAGAACGCGTACCCGGTCGAGTACCATCGTTACTTGGCCGAGTGACCGTTACTTAGTCTAGTATCTAGAAAAGAATGTGATGTAACTCCCTCTTCTATCTCACTAAGGGTCTCTTATAGTCAAAGGGTCAGTCAACAGGTCCCTAACAGGGTGGGTAATATATATTTAGTCAGGTTAATATAAATATCACTGCTGAGTGGCAATCCCTGCTTGAATGCCTCCATAGCTATTCCAATATCACATCTAAGAATATATATCCTTTCTTTCTCTCTATTTTTTTCTCTTTGACAAGAAAAAAAGGTTTCAATTTTTGTGTTTTCATAACAAGTTTGCAACCAACGATGGACCCACGTGGGGGCCCTTGAGGACATGTGCCCCTTACCCAGGTAAAAAAAGAAAAAAATTGAGTATAAACTTACTGCTCAGCTTTGAGTCAAACAATAGATACAAAACAGTGTAACTAATATGCGTATCACAACCTTTAGCTTGGTGGTAAGACTTTTGGTTTTTATAATGTCCACCCAGGTTTGAATCGTAGTGGCTGCATTTTAATTCGTTTTTTAGTGTTTGCAAGTTTAAACTCAAATTGTACGTAGTATTTGTAACTTTAAACCCAATTCAGTTGTATAAAATTGTAAAATCCTTACAATTTTCACACCACTGCCCAAACTTACTTTTCAATTTCTATTTCAATAGCCAGCAACCCCTTATTGATTATATGAGAAATTATTGTCTTATTATAAATTATATTTTAACCGCTATAATTATTATATAATTTCTTTTTTTTAAATAAAGATAATTTTAATTATAAGGTATCAATTTTAAAATAAAAGAAAAAGTACAATGCCCATATGTCATTAGAGAAAAAAATTGCGACATTGGAAAAAAAATTGTGCCCTCTCAATCTTTCGTGTTAGAAATCCTAGCTCCGCCACTGTTTGCAACTTTAGTCTGATTTAATAGTACCATACATGTCTTTGGATTTTCATTTTTGTGAAATTGTGAGTACAAAGTTATGATTTTTGGTGGGATTTTGGTCGAAATTGTAGTAACAAAAAATTGTTGATTGTGTATGGTGTAGTTGGAGTGGGGATTGCAAAATGTTGTTGTTTTTTGTAATCAAATTTGCTAACCCTTAAAGTAAGAACACAATTCGCAAGCGTATATGTTATAATTCGAAAAAACTTGGTGATACACGACACAAAATTTACATTCGAATATATAATTGCATTTATTTACATTTGGATATAGTAGAGTACAAATGGATCATAAAAGAAAACGAGAAGATGAACATAATATACTATTCAAAGAAACAAGTTTATCAACTGAGAAAAGGAAGGAGTTGCGTAACATGAACCTAAAGCTCGGTGAGTTTTTCAAGTATTTAAAAGTTGTTAATGTTATGGATATTTTAACATTTGTCAATATTGTTATAGATATTTCCTAGATCGAAAGAGACGTGATTCAAGTATTGATCGGACAACAAAAGTTCTATGCAAGATTATGGAGCTTACCAAAGAATGGAAGGAGAGTTTGATGTCAGATCTTGAAAGAGTTGATATGAGTTAGTTCCTAATGAAAGCAGTCGAATGTTTATGTAAAGCTAACTTAGACATTGAGACAACTGTTGAGTTAGTATTGTATTTGTTTATGCAAAGCTGACTTAGACATTAAGACAACTGTTAAGTTAGTATTGTATTTGTTTATTACCTTGCAATTTTAAAATCTTCAAACTAGTTCCATTACCCGCGACATTCACAAGGTTATCTATGTTATCACATTGGTGATGTTATGCAAGCCCAGATTTGGCGGTCGTACTGAGTCTTGATGACAAAGGGGAATAGTAAGAAAAAAAGTTTTTGTTAATCAATACCTATATTGCCGTAATATATCGTCAAAGTATTTTTTTCCACAATTTACCAAATGTTTGCCACGAATTATTAGTATTATGCCACGAATATTGCTATGTTTATTAGTATTTTTATCACGATTATTGTTATTATTATTATTGTATTCGATTTTTTAGCTACGTAATTAATTTAACCTAGAAGAATTTTTTTTTATAATATAAATGTCTATATTTTTATTTGTGAACTACAATTCAAGGTAGATTGAATGGTTAACATTGTTTCGAAAGACTATAGTTAGAATTATAAACGCTGAAAAAATAAAATATGATTTTATCTGTAAAATCTATTCCAACAAATAAGATCCTAAAATTTCTTTAGTATTTGTTTTAATGTTTAATTTAGTTTTAGAATGAAAGTTAAATATGAATAAAAAGCCAAATTTTCATGATTGTATTTAATGATACAAATTTTTTTAACATTTTTTTCTACATAAATACATGGTTTTAGTTTCTTATTAAAATTTAGACGTTTATCTTATTGCTAAAAAGTGAACACTAATATTTAATTGAAGCTTATTGTATAAAAATTCTTGCATAATTCATGATATGTAGTAGCATACGACAATTACATATTGTGTTTGAAACATAAATAATTTGAATTATAAAAATAAATATGAAAAAGTGAAAGAAATTACCCTAATATGAATAAAATAGTTGATAAGGCTAAAGTTGTATCACCTTAATCAAAGTAAACCTAAATTACTACTAACTAATCCACAGAGAGGCGAAGTAATTATACTAGTTTGTTAATATTTAAGTCTGTTTTAAAGTAACCAATTTTGGGGGTTTTGAGTGTTTGATTGCTAACAACTAATAACGATGTAAATAAAAGATGAATAACAATAATATTAAAGAGCCTAGGGATCAGGTTCACTAGGTAATCATCAAAGGGTAAGATTTCATTCATTGATTGAGCAATTTATATTGTTGAAAGTCATATGATCGGTCGATTCTAATATGTCTTTCTAGATCTAACTTAACATGCAATCACTATTATTAAGTCGGTCTAATTCAATTATCATGGCCTATACTAGTCTTAACCCTGTCGGTGATAATCCTAGTTTATGTAAGACTAATTAATCAATTCTGATCAGTAATTAATCGACTAGATTTAAGACGATAATTAAACAACAATCAAAAACAATTTAACAATCAATTCATAAGTAACCCCTTTTTCTAACAATCTAGATCCCCTTTCACCCTAGATTAAAGATTTAGTTACTCATGATAAAGAGAATGACAACAATAATAATAAGAAACATGATGAACAATAATAAAAGATGAACAAAGATTGAATAATAACTATTGAAGAAAGATTAGAATAATACCGTAATGAAGAACAATAGATCCGATGCGAATAATAAATAATACTAAACTAAAAGTATTCTAATAGAGTTTTAGAGTAGCTACACGAAACTAGGTAAAATAAAGCGTAAATAAACTAGGGTACGATATTAGGTATTTATAATAAAACATAATCGAGTTAAGAAAAATTGCGGAAAATATAGAATAAAAAGGATCCTCGATCGAGCCCCATTGTACATGATCGAGTCACCCAATTCCTCGATCAAGCCCAACTCTAGTTGATCGAGGAACCATCCCTTTTCAGCTCCTTTCTTCGTGTTGTCTTCTTAACTTTTCTTTCTTTTTTCTTATGTATTCCCGTGCCATGCTTCGTGTAGTCCTTCATGCCCCATTTCATTCCTTTGCTCCTCAAATGCATCATTCCTGCATTTAAACATCAAAAAATGGAAGTATCGACATTCTAACATAAAAGACATGTAATTAATAAAATTTAGCACGAAAACCGTATCAATTAAGGAGAGGCATAAATATGTAAATAATTATGACCCATCAAACTCCCCCAAACCATATATTTGCTTGTACTCAAGCAAAGCAACACACAATATAAAAAGACAATCATACGAATGACGAATAAACAACTCAGAGCTAATGTTTAATGCACATACAAATTTCAAGTTATCCGTATCTGTAGCAAAGCAATGACCAAAGTGTACAAATAAAACAAATTCAAAGGTACGGGAAATAGAAAACGTAGCTCAAGTCTCAACTCACCATACTATAGACAAATGCCAAATACCTTTCGATCTTACAAGACAAATTAGTCGGATTCTCGCGGATTTCACTCATGCACTCATAAGTATGTAAGGGTGAGTTATATGTGAAGATAGAAAGAAGTAGAAACACTCACTCGACTTATGAAACATGCATGCAATCTAATGTGATAGAGATTTCCCTAACTAATATGCAATCACAAAGTAGACAAAAGTACATGTATTAAGGCAATAAGGGTGGCAAATGGATTAAAGGGATATAAATGGTTGGTGCCAAATCACGTTATGGATATGTGGAGCTAAGACGGTAGTCGTAGCGTTAAACCAATAACCAATTCTAATAAAAATAAATATAAACATCCCAACTAGAGAAATCATCTCAACTTTGACAACATATGAGAGAATATGAAAGACTCTCCAAAAATGCATTGGACTTTAGTAAACACCACTTATGATCTCCTAACAAAACTTAATGAACCAATTCTTTTTCTTTATTTTTTCTCTTTTTCTCTTCTCTTTTTTTTTTCGGAATTTTCATATTTTTTTCTTCTTTTCTTTCTTTCTTTTCTTTGCTCCATAATTCTCTTCTTTTTCCAACATAGGAGATCAACACAATTGCTAATAGAATTAAAGCTACTACCCACTTGACACAAAAGTCCCAACCCCAACCAAAGTAGCTAAAATAACATGAGATTCAAGCAACTGCGACTGTCCCGAAAAGGTAGGCAAATTCCAGGATTGTAGTTATAAGATGTAGTTTAAGATTGGCTACAAGGGTTCAAACGGGCTAACAAAAGGTAATGTAAGGATTATTTGAACGGTAAGAACAACCTATACACATGTACTTAGTCAAATGAAAGCAATAAAAGTATCAAGAAATCAATGTCACACTTATGCAGTTTGATATTACATACTCGACAAGGAGAAACCACACTCAAGCCTAATTGACAATGAGACCAGTTTATTGATGTTCCTGGCCTAAGAAGCTCTATAGAACTCAGAATTTAAGTAATTTACCAAAATAATATTGTCAAATCTAGTTAATATAAGGCATGTCAAATACAGTCAAGACTTGAATTATGAGCTTTGTTTTCATGGATAACGGGTCAAAACAATGTACATTGACAACTAAATGGAATTCAAATGCAAAAACAATGCAATTTAACATCATTGTTATTTAATTCACCAAGACTCGGCCTAAAACAAAGTAAAAACATGTTTTTGTATTTTGTATTTATTTTTTTATTTTAATGAATTTTTATATAAATGCACACAACATAATTAAATCACACAACATAACTAAACTCCTACCCCAAACCTAAATGTCACAGTGTCCTCATTGTGATGCCTACAGCATAGCAATCACACACAATCACCAGCAACCTAAAGGACACTACTAACAAAGGGAATGGAAAAGAAATAGATAATACAATAAAGAAGGTACAAGGAAAGAGAATACCGGGTAAGAGCGTAGAAGTTCCCCCAAAGCAGCTGCAAAAATAGGGGAAGAAGATCAACCGCGCAATTCCTCATTGTCAGGCCACGAAATAAACTCAAAAACTTGTGTACTCGATCGAGCCTGCCAGAACTCGATCGAGTACACATCTAGCGAGCACAAATTCTGCATTTAAAACAAATGCGCACACAAATCACAATCAATACAACTTAAAGCCCGTAACAGTAAATCAAAAAGTAGCGCATGTGCTACACACAAGCATAAGTAGTACCAATAAATAGTCCAAGAGAAGATATATGACAAATAAAATTCTTGCTCATCAAACTCAAAGTCTAATATAAAATACAATGTTTATCGTCTCTGAAATCTCAGCTTCCAAAGCATCCAACTCGGCTTCTATGTCAACACTCTCATCACAGTTATAAATTGCCTCAGGGGGAGGCTCATCTCCATATATCAACTTCTCTATCTCATCCACTTCTTTGCTCCATGGATCTGACGCAACTACAGGGGCGTCGGGTGGATTCCTGTCAAAACATAAAGCAAGGCAATTGTCAAAAGTAGGATCAAGAGAATTAATCATATGACAAGAAGCTTTTAAATCAGGAGGACGTGATGCTTTGTCAAGACCAAAAGTGAGAGTATTATCTCCAATATTGAACGTAAGACTCCCATGCCTACGTCTATAACCGCCCCTGTTTTATGCAAGAATGGTCATCCTAGAATAATAGGAACAAGAGAATCTTCAGCTATATCTATCACTACAAAATCGACTGGAATGAAAAAGTTCTCTATTCTAACTGACACATCTTCTAAGATACCCATAGGGTGCTTAATAGACCTATCAGTCAATTGAATAGTCATGTTAGTACATTTAAGCTTGGCCATATTTAATTGATTGCAAATTTTATATGGCATAACACTGACGCTCACTCCCAAATCACATAAAGCATTGTCAATAGTTAAAGGGCCTATAGTACAAGGAATAGAAAAACTCCCTGGATCCTTAAGCTTAGGTGGAGAATTGTCTTATAATGCGGCATAGCATTCATGAGTGAACGGGACAGTCTCCACTTCATCAAAGACCGCTTCTTTGACAAAATTTCTCTTAAAAACTTAGCATAAGCTGACACTGGAGCTACCAATTCAGTAAATGGCATTGTCACTTGATAATTCTTTACTATCTCCATAAACCTTCCAAACTGTTGTTCGAGTTTAGATTTTTGCAATCTTTGAGGAAAAGGTAGTTGAATTTTGATTGGATCGACTTCTTTAGCTTTAGAAGTACGTTTGGAAGCATCATCGTCAGTTACAGGGGTGCCTCGATCGAGTCCCGTAGTCACTCGATCGAGGGACCTATTTTTGTCCAATGTCGCAGCCGAAACACGCGAAAAATCACTGTTATAAGGGATGCCTCGATCGATCCCTCGGTGTACTCGATCAAGCATGCTAGTCCCTCGATCAATCCTCTGCTGGCTCGATCGAGTACTTACACCAGTCCCCTTTTTTCGTCTTTTTGCTTATCCCGTGTTTGATATTTGTAAATTTATTTCTCGTCATCGCTCAACTCGAGATTTCTCAATCCCTTAGGATGCATATAGAGAACTTCATCTTCATTAATGGGCATGTTCATACCTTGGTAAGAAGTACCGCTCCTTAAAGAAATAGCATTAACTTGCTCATGAGCTTGTTTACTTTGAGGAGGAAGGCCGGACTGTTTTGAAGGATTTTGAGCCGCCATTTAAGCAACTTGAGTATCCAAGATCTTGTTATGAGCCATAAGTTCGGAAATCTGGGCTGTTTGCTTTTGTTCCATTGACAAAGTTTGTTGTAAAAGAGCTCTTAACTCTGCCATCTCATTATTTGGACCTTGAAGAGGAGGTTGTATCTGTTGAAAACCTCCTTGATTTTTCTGAACAAAACTTCCTTGTGGTTGATTACCACGATTTGGAGGAATTATATAAGTATTTTGCTGTGGAGCTTGAGCATAAGTATTCCGACTCCTCTCAGGGAAGAAGTTAGAATATTAAGTACCTTGCTTGAAAGACTGGAAGGCATGAACTTGCTCAATGATACTCATACACTTGGATGCAATCTGGTCATCTATCCCACATCTCTCGCATGACACTTCTTGTTGAACCAAATAAACCGTCTCTTGCTTACCCAAAGACTGATTAGTCTTCAATTCGGCTATTTGAGAAAGTATGGTCTCCAACTGTGCCGCAACTGCAGTATCTGAACCACTTCCTCTCTTACTACCTCTGGAGTTACCATACTCAGTTGTATGAGTAGCTATCTGGTCAATCAACTTCCAAGCATTACCGTCATTAGTATTATCTTGGAATATCCCATTAGCAGCTGAATCAAGCAAGGATCTATGATCGTGATACAACTCGTTGTAAAACTGGTTGCAAAGGAACCAAATTTTGAAACCATGGTAAGGGACGGACCGCACTAGCCATTTGAATCAAATCCAAGTTTCATTAAAATCCTCAGTAGGACCTTACTTAAAACTTGTAATCTGACTTCTAAGAGCATTAGTTTTCTGTGGTGGAAAATACCTCTAGTAGAATGCAAGAGTTAATGAAGTCCAGATGGTAATTGCGTTGGTGTATGGGAGCTAAATCGTGGCTCGATGGGAGGCACATTCCAATTGGTCGGAGAGGATAAAAGATGAGCACCCTCTAGTGAAGCATTCCATATTTCCCGGCTCATGGTACCTATACCATTCGTGGTGTTTGAAGATGGCTCTTTCGTCCATTAAATTGTCCCCGGGTAGCATTTCATATCTACCGTTGTTATTGAAATCGGGGCATAGGTCATTTACCAACCTTGATATTAACCCAGCCATCAAAAATGTCTTGAAACGCGAAGTCCCCCGGCTAAAGCCGTGAAGTCTAGTTAACAATTCAAGGGCCGGATTGAAATTGTAGTTACCTCGCCCTTGAACAATTAAATAGGACTCAAGGAAGTCCAAGTCAGCTTGGCTGCATTTGTGGATCTCGGGTATACCATAAATGGTATCGGTGATAAATAAATGCCATATTCGGATGATGGGGTGGTGGATGTAGAATGTGTGACAAATAGACGTAGTCAATTGCCGTCCCGTAATGGCGGTCCAAAGATGAAAAATGTCAAACCCTTTTAGTTTCTCAAGGTTGTAGGTGGGCACCTCTAAACCAAAAATTTCAGCAAAGTGTTCGAGGGTTATGTTGTGGATTTCATTGCACAATCGAAACTAGATGCCAACTCCTCAGGTTCGACTTCTAACCAAATCAAGACTACAAATGAACTCCAAAGTGAGACTAAGATAAACCATTTCTTGCATGTAAAATGTGGTTCGTAGTCCCATTCCAACAAAGAACTTCTCGACTTGAGTGCTTACGCCGAGGATTTCCAGCACTACTTGATCAATAAATCAGGTAGTTTGAAGTTCATACCTAGTAGTTCTTGGAATCATTTAAGGTGTTCATCATTTATGAACTTGACTTCCGGGAAGGTGTCGAGTTGCTCGATCGGTGTCACTATTTCTTCCTCCTGTTGGCGGACCCCCGGTGGAGCGTTACAGCCTCCACCTCTTTGTCTTTTGGACCCCTTGGTAGCCTTCCTTTTTCTCTTTGTAAACTTTGTGGGAAAACTTTTCTTTGAGACGGGGATGAAGATAGCATAAGAAGGAAGTGGAGTATATAGTGTTATGGTGCAAAAAGGGCGGAGAAAACAAGGTTTCATGTGGGCTCGAGCGGACAAGTGTCGGGTTCAGAAAGTTCCTGGACAGTGGTCTGAATGGGCTTCAACTCGTGCGAGTTAGTGATGAACTCGTACGTGTTTGATTGGAGCTCGAGCGAGTTCTGGCCTAACTCGTGCAAGTTATAGACAACAATCTTCTCTTCAGTTCCTCATTGCTCAGCTCGTGCGATCTCTCCCTTGACTCATGCTAATTAGTCCATAAAGCCGCTCATTCTCCTTTTCTCGAACCTTGAAGTCTCAAGGTGGTGCCTTCTTGCACAAATCGTCCTTCACCTATATCAATAAAATCTTTTCAGAAATCGTTAGATACCCTCCCTCATATCTCTCATGCAAACACTAAGGGATGCAAGTAAATTACAATTGTGAAGTGCAATGTAATGTAATGAGCTATATGCAAAGTATAAGGAAAATAATATATTACAAATGGTGGTTTAAGGTAGAACTCCACCAAACTAAATTAAATAATTGTTTTCCTCGGTATTATCCATGCTACTTAACGATCTCAATAACCGGTCAAAAGTTTGTGAATAGGCCTCAAATAAGCATAAATAAGATATTGGTCATTTAAAGATGGAGCATGGCCAATCTTTTTCAAGGAGCTTCTTTTTGAACTTCCTCTTGGCCTTAATTATCTTCATAGCCCTTCCGGCCTTCCAAATTAGTGAGCTTGAAGTTCTTGTGGTTGAGAGGTTTTCACTCTTTCCCATTTTCTTTGAACATAATGATGATAATAGCACTTGAATTTATTAACCCTTCAAGGGTAAAAGGAGAATTCTCACAGTCTTGATGATAGGATAGCTTAGAAATAAGGATTGTAAACGCCAAATATTCACAAGTAAGCTCATCCTTGAGCTCCTTCAGCAAGTACCCTTTTAATGACACATTAGCTTCTTTAAAAATGCTTTCAATGTCGTTTTCAGCAATCATGGGATCCATGGTAAGTGTCATGAGGTCTTCATAGTGAACCAAACTTAACGCTCAGATGTTGTCAGGTGCAACGAGGACGTTGATTTCTTCAAGCAGGGATGTGTAATACTCCACTGAACCGAAAACGTTATTCGGGTGGGGTACCCCCTTGAAGAAGTACATTGACAGGCTTACAATTTGACTAGTGTTTAAAGGAATTAAAAGTACTACTCATATAAACAAGGTGCACTTTCTTTTCTGGCTGTCCATGCGAAAGAACTCCACAATTAAGTGTGCTTGGCTGGGAGTAGTCTTAGGATGCGTGACCTCCTAGAAAGGTTTTTGGAATGGGCATGATGGAGGACAAAATGCGATGGAAAATACCCGTGTTGATTTGTGGACCATGTAAATAAGCTGGTGAGCTATCATGAGTGACCGTTCCCGACCCTAGGTTTGGGCCAGTGTAATACCCCGTATTTTATTACGTTGGTCAAAGGCTAGTCAACGGTAAATGAGTAAATATATTTTATAAAATAATATTATATTGCATTTCTACGAGTTATAATAATAATAATAATAATAATAATAATAATAATAATAATAATAATAATAATAATAATAATAATAATAATAATAATAATAATAATAATAATAAAGGTTATTTAATGATAATACTTTAAACTATAGGTTTCATTCTTAAAATACTCCAGACTTTGTTTTAACTACAAACAAAACCAACTATTATACCCCTTCCCTTATACTAGAATTGGTTGACTGGCTACCTGCAAATTTTTTCACGCCTCTTTTCTTTTATCTGTTAACCCCTCTTTTTAACCTTTCCTTACCTCTTCATATAACCTGCCATTAAAGCTCTTCCTCTTTTTCACACACTCAAACGCCATTGATGTTCTTGGCGATGGGACCCATGACATCGACGAGGAGAAGAAGAGGGCGAAACGATAGCTTTTTCAGCATCGTTTTCGGTATGGTCTTCAGTATATCAAACCAATTAACTTAATATTTCCACTCAATGTAGCGGGTGTGATTGACAAAATTAATGTCTTTAAGCAAGTACGAAAAAATGTACAAAAAATCTGAGCAAAGCCACAAAACCCACAAAATAGCAGTAGCAAGTGATGAAGAAAGTGGATAAGAACCCTTTGGGTAAGCAAAATCAGGATACCCAGATTAGGAGATAAGAATAGTAAGATGTCGTACTGGGCAGTAAAAGGGCAGCTTTTTCGGTATCGTATGTGGTATCGTCTTCACATTGTAAGGACATTTCACATATAAATTAAACTTTTCACTAATTATTTCACTTAACTACACTCACAGCTCACAGTTCTTCTTCTTCTTCAAGCTGTTCAATAATGGCAGTTGGATTTAAGTATAATTTGATAACTTTTGAAGGAGTTTTGATTATTTGATGGGATCATGGAAAACTAAACGATATATACCTAGGTGAAGAAATCACATTATCTCAAATGGGTATCAATCAATTTTGCCAAATTCTTGAATTACGCTATATTGTTCAATTAAAAATGCGAGAAATTGAGGAAATTGATTAATCAAATTAACTGGAATGCAGAAAGAGTAGACCTGTCAAAACTCGACCCGACCCGGAAACCCGACCCGACCCGACCCGTTTTCTTAGGGTTACAAACCCGGTTTTTTCGACCCGCGACCCGTTTGACCCGAACCCGAAATGACCCGTTATTTTAGGGTCGAGACCCGACCCGAACGGGTCGACCCGTTGGGTCAAGGAAAAATCATGAATTTTATTAAAAATATTATTATTTATATATTATATTTGAAAATATAGTTAAAAAATTATTTTTTTATTACTTAAAATTAAAAATTCAACTAAAAAGTCAATTTTATATAACTTTTATAATATTTAATAATAAAATAATTATTAAAAAAACTTTATTTTAATAATTATATCAATATAATTATTGTATATGATGAATATGACTAAAATAATAATTTTAAACATATTTTAATTTTTAAAAATATATTTTTTAAATTAAAAAAATCGTTTAAAAAAGGCGTTAAAAATTATTTCTTGACCCGTATTCTGACCCTAACCCGACCCGTGACCCGACCCGTATTTGACCCGACCCGTATTCTGACCCGATCCGTATGACCCGACCCGGGACCCGACCCGCCCGACCCGTTTGACAGGTCTAAGAAAGAGGGTTTGAAATATGGAGGAGAGATTTGAGAGAATGCAGATCCAATGAAAGAAAGGAGTGAGAAGCAGAGAACGGAGGAAAGTGTGTGTGGAACAAAGCCCACAACAGTGTGTAACATAATTATAAATACAAACTTTGTTATTATTGTTAGGATTAAAGAGAAAAGAATGAGGTAAATGAGAAAGATGAACACTGATAAAAGGGAAAATAGTGGGCTAATTAAGGAGGAAGATAAAGACTCATAATTACCTGCTACAACAAGTTAAAAAATCGTCAATTTTGTTCACAGAAAAGAGGTGTAATTGTTGGCATTATTGGTAGTTAAAACAATGTTTAGAGTAGTTTGAGAAGCACCTCTATTTAGAGTATTCTCATTAAATATAATAATAATAATAATAATAATAATAATAATAATAATAATAATAATGAGATGGTAACGATAATAATAATAATAATAATAATAATAATAATAATAATAATAATAATAATAATAATAATAATAATAATAATAATAATAATAATAATAATAATAATAATAATACGCAATGCGATATACTATACATGTATATATATACTGATACCATACTACCTAACATTATCTACACCCCTCACCTTATCCATCCACCTTATCCATTCCATATTTCAACACAATCCCCACCCACCAATATTTAGAGAGAAGTCCTAGAGAGAAAAAGGAAAATGGAGATTTTGTCCCTCCGCCTCGAAATTGTAAGGTAAAATCGTCTTAAACATGTTTATATATTATTTAATTTATATCGTTGACGCGTCTCAACCGCGACCCACCTTGGGACTGACCTTTACTGGCCTTTGACCACCTGTTGACCACCAAAAACCGAGTTTGATAGAGACCTAAAGGGGTTTGTTGTTGTTGTTGTTGTTGTTGTTGTTGTTGTTGTTGTTGTTGTTGTTGTTTTGTACCGGTCTTTAAACTGAGTTTTGACCCTCTTTTCGTGACTAACCTATGGCGTCTTAAGGGCTGGTTGTGCCGTAGGTTGAGTGGAGAGTAAGGTGGTGGTCATAGGTGGTGGTAATGGTGGCGGTAAGGTGTCCAAATATGGTGTTAAATGAAGGAGTGCGAGTTAGGTCGTGTGTTGTTGATGAAGTTGTTGGGGTCGTGTTTGGTGGGTAGGGCGGCTGCTAGGGCGGTGATCATGGTGACTGGGCAGGCCACGACCACAGTAGTCAGGTGGGAGTGGTGGTGGCCCACTGTGGCAGCAGCATAGTGGTGTTTAGGGGCTGTGTAGGGTGCGTGTTGTTGTAGTTACGGTTGTGTAGTGGTGGTTGGGTACGGCGATTGGTGGTGGTGACGGTGGTTGGGCAGGCTGTGAATAAGGCGGTTGTGGTAGCTAGGGTGAGGTGGTACACGGTGGGGTAGGATGGTAGTATGGACCGAGTCTTGTGACGGGTTTTGGGTAGTTTTAAGACGAGATTTGTTTAATTAATTTCGTATTCAATTTAATTAGAATTAGTCAGTGATTATCGTATTTTAGTTGTTTAGGAGATTGTTTTATGAGACGGTTTTATGATACGGATCTTACTTGCGGAGCAAAAAAGTTCGAACCGCATTTTTAAACCGAAACCGAATTATGGAGACCGAATATTCGGGTTTTTTTCGGTGCGGTAACCGAACTGGATTTTTTACGATAAAACGGAGCGGATTCGGTTGTAGAAAATTCAAAACCGGTTTCTTTTTTAGAAACTAAAAAGCCAAAATTAACGTAAATTCAAAACCGGAGACCGATTTTTAAACCGCTTTTTAAATCGGTAACCTAATTTTTCTATGTGTTTCTATTCATTTTATTGTGCATCTTTCTTGAAACCGGTTATGAAACCAGAGCGGATAAACCGGTTTTCAGATCTGGTTTTTAAATTCAGAAAAAACCGGTTAACCGGATTAATCCGGAGCGGATTCGGCTTAAGAAAAAAGCCAAATTTTAAACCCGGTTACCAAACCGGTTTGCAAAACCGGAGCGGATAACCGGTTTTGCTCAGCCCTAGGTTTATCCTACTCAGTTTCACAATTGTATTTATTAATTAAATGAGTCTTTTGTCATTCATTTGCATTGAGTGAGTCGTATTGCATGTTGTTGATTATGACTCGAGAAGTCGGGATATTTGAGGAACTGGTATTTGTGATGTATTTGACATGTCATGTGGTATATTGCATATTGTGTATTATGATGACTGTTGTTGTTGTTGTTGACACGTAAGACGGTTGGGAGACCGTCTTACGCTTCAGTCTCCTCTTGGAGCTTCCCACCCTCAGAGGGATGTGCACATTAATGACTTGAGTTTGGAGGGACTCGTGTAGTTGAGACACGACGTCTGGTAGTGGATCCGGTTGGCTTCCGAACTCTGTACATCTGGCTGTATCCCGGTACCTATTTGTGGTTATCTATATGTCTGGGCATGCCCCGGTACAGTGGTGGTTGTGGGTACGTCTGGGCGTATCCCGGTACCAGAGTGGTGGTTGTTTGATAGCATTTCATTCATATTATAGTCATGTTGCATACTCGCACACTTTAAGTTGTGTCACACTTTATTTATTAAAACTGACGTTTGTGAGTCTGTGTAATTGTCACCTATTTTCGGGTTGACCTATGTCGATCCATATGATATTTTTTCGATCATATGGGGAGCAGGTTAAGTACATGTTTTGCTTGATGACGTGATCGGGATTCGGGTCACGCCTTGGACTCGGAGTCAAGTAGTGTAACATGGATGACATAGTCATGGACGAGTTGTATTTCATTTATTCATTTGTTTACATTTATGTAATTCATTAAACTTATCATTTGTAATAAATGTTTCTTGATTATATCTCCGATTTACCGCCTCGTGAAACCGAGATGGTAACATCTCCTATTACCTTGGCCGGGTAAGAAGGGGCGTTACAAAGTGGTATCAGAGCAACGATTTTGGAATCTAAACCAATGAAGCAAAATGAATCTAGGAGTGTCTAATAAAATGAACCCGACATGAGTACAATATAAGATTGGTTTTGGGTGAGTAGGATCCCTCATTTCAAAACTAGATCTTATTGTTTCGGTTGGTCACTACATGAGTGGTTATGAGTCGGGAAACGTGAAGTGAGATGTTGCATGGTTATACTTATGTTATAGTTTTGTTGAACATCTTGCTTGATATAGAGGTTGTGTGGCAAATGATAACATGTGATAGTTGAAATGATGGAATAGAAATGTTTACTTGAGTGAGATATATATGATGTGAATAGAGGAATATTTCATACGAAATGCGTTTATTTGTATAAGTGTTGCGTGTTTGAATATGATGAGTTTTGAAGCCGTAATTGCATAGTTGATAGGATTCTTACATGATGTAGTTATTCATTTGGTACATGTTAATATGTGAAGATTGGATGAAAAAGGGTATTGTGTATAACATGTGTTGAAAGTGGTTATTACGTGTTGTTGTGTGAGGGGCACTATCCCCGTTCTTTGGCATGTTAATACCGCATATATGTTTGGATTTCACTAGTGGCATAGTAGGTGTGATTATTAATAATTGTTAGTAAAATAGTATGTAGCTAGTATAAGAAAAGTATTCCTTAGTCCTAAATTGCAAACCATAGAGAGGCACTCAACCGAGTGCGAGGTAGTACTCGACCGAGTACCAGTCACTCAACCGAGTGAACCCTACCACTCGACCAAGTTGACCAATTTCAAGATACTTGAAAATTTCTGGAAGTGAGTCACTCGACCGATTGAAGAGGGTACTCAACCGAGTGGACTCAGTACTCAACCGAGTGCCATTTTCTGGGTTGCGAAATTCGCGAGAATTGCATTATTACCTTATTTCTTGCTTTTTTTCATCGTTTATCATAACAAAAATATCAAAATATCTTTTAATTTTTCCAAACTCCATTGTTGATATTTGTTGCTAGACTTAAACTTTCTACTTCCTCTTATTCTCTTAATTCTCGCCAATTAAACAATGTGAGTGATTTTCTCAATGCTCTTAATTTATTCCAATTTGATTTTGTTTAAATCTACGTTAATTCCTTCAAATTTTGTCAATTAATTTCATGTTTTGTTTGATTCATCATATTAATCACCTTTTTATAACGTTTATGATGTCAAGTATAAAATTTTATAGTGAATTTTGCCCAAAAAGTTTATGAACCCGAAAACATGTATTCTCGAGTCAATAACTTGATTTGGTATTTATTGCATGGCTAAGTGTTTGATAGAAACTAAAGTTCGGTATTTATTGCTAACTCTTGCTATGCATTTGAAATTTGGTCTTAAAAATTTTATCCCGAAATTTTGGAACATTAATGTTCATACGTTAGTTTTGATTTTTCGTGTTTAAAAACTTAGTCTAGTTGGCTAATGAAGCTCAAGAATCTTGTCGTAGTTAAGTTTTTATTTTTCTCTGTTAGTAACGACATGTATTATCGCGAATCAAAATTTTACCTTAAAATGTTGCCCAAAATCTTTTAAGACTTCATCTTAAATGAATGATTTTGATTCTTGCACTCAAAGCATGACCTAATGGTTTCTTGGTATTACGTGCTTGCTGATGTTGCATTGTGTTGTATTAAGCTAGCGGGTTTTCCCTTAAAAAACGTTTCAAGTCTTGGCATTCATGTTAATTATACCGACAAATCCGATTTTTATACTTCATTTTTTTTATTATGTCATAAAGATTTAAATGTTGTTTAATGATGTTAGGCATGGTCACAAATTTGAAAATTTTGTTTTAAAGTTTTCTTGAACTAATTGAATAATAAGATTTCAATTTTGTTAATAATGCCACGTATGATCTCAATTCGAGAATCTCACCTTAAAATTTTGCCCAATTTTTTTAATACCAAAGCGTATATGTTTGAATTTCAAATTTTGTATTTGAGACATAGTTTCCTTGTTCCATAGTATTGAAATCTTTGTTAATGATGTGTGATTTCGCTTATAAATGGCTCTTAATGCTTGATTATCGTGTGAGCTGTATGGTTTTGATGAGTAAAAACGTGTAGACAAACGAGATTATGATTAAGAGGATATGAACAAAAGTGAGTCAGTGAGCTTATGAGGATAAATGGGCAAGTGCTAATAATGTGTGATGAGTGATGTTGTACTTGAGAGTTATGAATGTGAAACATGTGTTTTATTGAGGTTAACGTAGGTTGCCCGTTTGAATCGTGTAAGTAGGTATGTGTATGATTCATGTTTGGAAATTAGGAGTAGGAGAAAGTGACTTTAGCTTGCGTAAGGTGTCTTGAATTGGGTATGATGAGTGTATGAAGTAATTTGTGGATAAAGAGTGATGTGTAATCTAGGTTGAACATTTGTTAAATGTTTGAACTTTTGGATAGTGAATTAGATTCGAGTTGCATGTTGAGAGAGATTTTTATTGAGCATAACTTGAAAACTTTGGTTGATAGATAATTGAGATATATGATGGTGGGTTTAGTATTACCAAGTTGGTCTTCGCGGTCATGAGAGTAAGAGTGTGGCATGTAGTGCTTGAGGATTCAATCATATCTTTGAGGTATTTGATCATTCGTGTTATAGAGAGTAAACGTTTAACTTGAGTGTGTTTGCATGAAGTATGAAAGTGGTTGTGTAGGAATCCGTCCCTATAAGTGGTAGTATAGATCTTGTTGTAAAGTTGTCTCCCAATCGTCAAGTAAAGCGTCCGTGGTATATATCGTAATCTTGTTGTAGTTTCCGTTTGAGGGTTGATGTTGTTATTATTCCTTGAAAATAATGAGTTGTTAGGCTATATCTATGAAATAGTATGTCATGTCGGTAGTATGCTCGGATAGTTCATGTTAATGGAGTAATAATGATGGATATAAGGCCAATAAATTGTGTTTAAATTTGGTTATTTGATGGTGTATTAGTCAACATCAGAGTCTATTAGCATTCGTGTGATGAAATAGGAAAGTTGGAACCGAGTTGAGAATGAAAATATTCTGCCAAGGTGACACTCGACCGAGTGCACCATGCACTCGTCCGAGTGGCCTCCTACACTCGACCGAGTGACCTGCTTTGACCCTTGTTTTGTTGATATTTGACCAAATATTGAGTGTGTACCCTATTTCGCGGATTATATTAGTTGACTTGTGTTTGGATGAGCATGTTGACCTTACATGGGTGATATTTTGTGAATTGTTTACGTTTGATTATATGGTGTGGCATTTTGCAAGTAAATGAAAATTGTTGATTTGACAAGAGTGGATTGATGACAGAAAAGATGTAATAACCTTGTTTGATGCGTGTTAATCGACGTGATTTTATTTGGTTGTGTAAAAATAGATAAAATATGTAAATTTTATGTCGCATAGTGGTCATCCGTATGATTGTATATTGTGGTCTTCCGTATGAGCGGAAGTGTTAAAGATAGTTGGGAATGAATATGGAAACACAAGTGTGATCATGTGGTGGATTTGACGCGGTATATGCATGGTATGATATCCGGAAATGATAATGTTGATCACGGTTAAGTCACATTACGACTAATTTTGGCATTGTTTAATTGTTTTATGGAGTCCGCATATTCGTTGTTGATGTGTATTTATGTTAATGTATGTGATTTGACGTGATATAGATTCGTAATAATAATCGAGTTATACCCTGTGATAGGTATGTATACATAACCAACATGAATGGGAGTTAGTTATGGGATTATAAATTGGAACCGTGGATTTGACCTGACACTTGACCTTTGGGAGGCTTGTAGATGGGGGATTTTATCAATGGACTTATAGCTATATGAGATTTGATTACGGATTTGTAATGAGTAAGAGAGAGTGTTGAACCTAGAAAAACACAAAAACACACCATATACTCCAAATTTCGACCAACTTACTACTAATTTGCCTCACTAATTTGCATTTCCTCCTCAATTAAATCACATATTCTTGTTCCTTGTACCCGGATCTACACTTTGTTGGTGTTTATGTAATACCACGGTTTTCTGGGTCTAGTTACTTGGCCAAATAGGGCTAAATCAGCCGAGTAGAGTGTCGTGTGTTTTCTGGTCTGG
The DNA here is from genome assembly GCF_048544455.1 of Silene latifolia. Lineage (NCBI taxonomy): Eukaryota > Viridiplantae > Streptophyta > Magnoliopsida > Caryophyllales > Caryophyllaceae > Silene > Silene latifolia. The sequence goes on from NC_133535.1 coordinate 20,243,507, forward strand.
ATACTGTCTAGGAATACTCGACTGAGTAGTGTAATACTCAGCCGAGTAAGGGTTCAGTACCCGACCGAGTAACCGGTCTGACGGGATTTATTTCCGCAGTTTGATTAAGGATGATTAAAGGTTATATAAATCGTGTTTAACAGTTTCTATTCATTTTTACCAAAACCTAATTAAGATCTTCACTCCTTTAATCATCCTTAACCACTCTCAAGGAAATTGATCGTTCATTAGTCTTTCGTTCATCTCTTTCGCGCCAGTTTTGTCGGTAAGTCACTAGTTTCGTATCTTTTGTTTAGAATTGTCTTTTAGGGTTTTGCCCAAATGATTGGATTTGGGGAATGGGTTGATTGACATTTTTGTGATTTGATTGTTGTGATTGTTGTTAGGTGAAGGATTTGTAGAATAACGTTTCTAGCTTTCGCTGTGTACTTGTGATTCGGATCAGTGATAAGGTAGGGTTTCCCTACTCCGTTTCCTGTTTAATTAATTTAAGACGAATCGATTGTTGTATTGGCATGGTTAGTATTATTATTGGAATTGTTTTTCTTCGTTGTTGGATTGGTTGTTGTTTGTCTATGTTTACGAGGTGCGTCCTTGGGTGAGTGGAGTCATCATTCAGGAATGGCTTCACGCCCTTGATTCGCCCCTTGTGGTTCCCGTCACAAGGGGATGTGCACATTAATGGACATAGGTTATTGCTCGTTACGATGAACGGGGCTTAGGTGGGCAAGGGTGCGGTCCCCCACTGGCAGTGAGGATTATCTGTTGCGATAGGTAATCTGGCAGGGCTACACACTTAGGTGTGTGGCCGGTTACTGGATACGATTGGAGTTGGAGAATGGTTATACAATTGGATTGCTTTAGTTGTTTCTATATCATTAGCTTATTTTGATTATTCAATGAACTGGCCTCGTATAACAAACCGACCCACCACCCTCGTAACACACCCCACCTAAAGATGAGATGTTCATCTTTGGGCCCGTTTTTGTCCTCACTTAAGTCCAAAAGCACGAGGTCTTATTACTAGGTGGTGGGTGGAACCTATTATAAACATATCACAAGCTCCATATCATTTCTATGCGATAATGATATGCCCCAAAGATTAAAGGGAAAATTTTATCGCACGACAATTAGGCCTGCCCTACTTTACGGCTCCGAGTGTTGGGCCGTGAAACATTGTCACATTCAAAAGATGAGTGTGGCGGAGATGCGCATGTTGAGGTGGATGTGCGGACAACAAGGAAAGATCGGTTAAGGAATGAGGTGATTAGGAAAAAGGTAAACGTGGCGCCAATAGAGGACAAGATAATGGAAAACCGACTAAGATGGTTTGGCCATGTGAGAAGGAGACCTATGGACGCACCAGTTAGGAGGCTGGAGACTTGGAGAACAGAAAAGGTCCCTAGAGGCAGAGGAAGACCGAGACAGACATGATTGAGAGTGATAAAGCACGATATGAGAGTTCTGGGGCTTGAGGAGAGTATGGTGACGGAGAGGGCACAATGGAGGGAAAGGATACATGTGGATTTTTAGTATTTGATGTTTTTTTTGACAGATTTAGTGTTTTTTTATTTATTTAATTTAAAGAAATTAATTTATTTATTTTTCTCTCCTTTATTACACACTTTTTCAACAACCATTTTCTTATAGATTTTACCTGGTTCATTCCGGATCCTTAACTCTATTTCGGTTTTTAAAAATCGTTTTAATCTTTTCTCTCGATTTAAATTTTAAGTTTTTATAAAAGAAAGACGGAATTCGATTTTAAAACCCCTAAGTTCACCTTGACTTTCCATTACATTTTCGCTCTCCCTTTTTGTTTTTCATCTTCCCTTTTTTATTCGCATTTTGAGGCGTGCGTTAACCCATGGACGGTTCGAAAGGATGATTCATGTCAGCCGACCCCAAATCATTTTGGGATTAAGGCTCTGATGTTGTTGTTGTTGTTGTTGGACAACTTTACTCTCCACTATTGGGGTGTTACAAACTGCCCCACTTAAATAACACAACGTCCCCGTTGTGCCCGGAAGCCGACCGGAGCTAAGCTCAGAATCCTCCCCTGCTAGGTGGGTAACCCGAGTACTCCTGACCACAGGCTCACCACACGGTCGCAGGATTGGTCTGATACCATTTATAACAACCCGACCCACCACCGTCGTAACACACCCCATCTAAAGATGAGATGTTCACCTTTGGGCCCGTTTTTGTCCTCACGTAAGCCAAAAATTATAAGGCCTTGCTACTAAGTGGTGGGTGGAACCTCTTATAAAGATATCACAAGCTCCATATTTTCCGATGTGGGACAACTTTACTCTCCACTCTTGGGGTGTTACGCCCGATTGTGTTTTATAAAACTGTGGTGATCTATTCGAGGATGGTGAGTATATTGTGACAGGTGATGATTTCATGTTAGCTGCGGGGACAAGGATGAGATGTCATCACTTTGAGTCTAGCTTTCGTTGTTACGAGTTTTAGATACTTTGTTTTGATGTATTGGGATTTATATCCTTTTACTTTGATTTTCAGTTTAAGACGATGTATTCATTTAACATTATACTTTAATAATTATTCTTGGATGATCACTTTTGATATACTTACCTCGAGCAACCGAGATGGTAGCATCGTTGTATGCTAGGGCGGTCCTTGGTAAGGCACCTTGGTATATGAGTGTGTTACAGTTTAATTGAAGAAATTGGTGGATAATGGTCATCTTCCTCTTTTGTGTCACCAATTCTAGCTTCTCCTCCATTGTTGATTTGTGAAGCTTGGGAAGCCATTTTTAAGCAACAAGGAGCACTTGGGAAGGTTTATTTGGGGGAAGATTGTTATTTATTTTCTTCAATCATCTCAAAAAGAGCAAGAACCAACCCGCATACACTAGCTTTGGTATGTTCTTCTTCTTCTACATCTTATATTCCCACCATTCTCTTTAATTCGTTTAGGCATGTCGATAAAAAATGGAAAATGGGTTTTTTTAGGAAAGAAGACATTAAGGATTTCCAACTTTATGTTGGTAAGGGGTGGGAATCGACCCGAGGGGCCGATAAGCCAACTTTGCAAATCCTAGGAATAGAAGATGATGTTAGAATGCTTTGTGGCTGAATAGGAATTTGAACTTTCTATGATGCCGAAGACAAGACTTATGTTGCTTTAACTAGCGAGTTCCTCGCTACTTGGTGAACCGATTATCAAGTCACCCCTCCCACTTACAAGTTTCAACCCCGGGAAACTCGCCATAGAATGACCATTGTACAATTTGGCCAACATTTGGGCCTTGAATCGATTTCGAGGGGAATTACAAAACCTCTAGAAAAGGGGCACATAGGGATGTGGGTGGGGGATTTTGGAATTTGCTTACCCGACGAAAACAAAAATTTCGGGCAGGGAAAGAGTACAACAAATACCTTGTAACCCCGCGACTTGGTAATTTACCTGAATCATTTCAAACTCCCTTTTCTCCTCAAAGGAGACACACTACAATGTGAGTGCTTGTGCACTCCAACTTTTACATGAGGCTCCCCCCCCCCCTTTGACATTCTCCTTGCCCTTGTAAATCATTTTGACAAGATTGTAGCTCAACCTCCAACTAACATTGCTTGTGGAGGAATAGTTTCCATTCTTGCTAGGGTTTTACAACATGATGTTTCTGACCTTGTGGCACATGATGGTGATATTAAGCTTAATGGCCCTTATCTTAAAATACTTATAAAGGAGCCCTACTTTTTCCTTTTCATCATATCTCACAAACGGAACTTGTGGTACCTAACATTCCAAGGACCACACTCTCAAACCAGAATAATTGGAGTATGCCCTTAGGTCATGGGGAATATAAGAGGCTTATGAGGAATGTTAGCGATCTTGAAGGGTATTGGAATGTTGCACAAAATAACCTTGTTGAGGGAAAATTACAATATGAGTTCGAATCGGATGAGGAATAGGAACCTCAACCTCCACCATGTTCACGTCTCCAACCCGAGGCCGGGAGCTCCTCCCAATCCCATCATTCGTTCTTTCATGATCCTAACTTCCAAACCCAATGGAATGACATGTACCAACGATCCATCACCGCCGAAAACCTTGCCTAGCAAGCTTATGTGGCCGCCTTAGAAGGCAAAAACATTTCCTTAACCAACCAAGATTTGAGAAGGTAAGAAGCTCAAAGACAAGAACAACTTGAGGTTCAAATGAAAAACATGCAATTAAATTACCTAAGCCCCGTGTTCACAAACACAATAGGGTATGAACCTCCAAAATACGACCCTTAACAACCTACTTTTATGCCCCCAGCGGATTGGGATCCTTACAACCTGGTTCGCTACCCACCACCAACCACGGGACTCTACTATAGCTACCTTTTTGACCCCACCCAACAACCACCCCAAAACCCACCTTATTTAAAATTCAAGTGTGGGGAGGTTGGTCTTGGGTAGTTTGGTCTAGTATAGAGAAAGTAGTTTGAGATTAGTTAAATTGCATGCTTTTTAAGTTCTTTGTCGGGTTCTCTTGTGTCAAATCTTGTTGGTTACTTTATTCGGTTGGTTGCTCTATTGTCATTCCCCTTCTTGCTAGAAAATTTTGGAAAAGAGTTTGATCAAGGAATTTTTGAAAATGAATTTTTGATTGAAAAGTTTGATTGAAAAATGAGTTTTGTGTGGAAGAATTTGGTTGTGATGTTCTAATGCCATTCTCTATGTGACGTGATTACACCCTTGTGCAGATGGTCCCCTCACTCCTCTTTGAAGATCCAATCCCGGTTTCACTTTCCCAAAAACAATCCAAATCTCTAAAAAACCACACACACACACAAATTGAAAATTTTGAAAACAAACTAAAAATGTTCTTTCATGTATACATATTTATTTCCATTGCCTCCCCATAGCATGCATTCACACATTTACTTAGCTTACTTTAAACATTGCATATAATTTAGTAATAGTTCATGCATCGTATTTATATTTCAAAAAAAAAAACAAAAATTTCAAAAAAAACATGTCTTTTAATTTGGTTCAATTTCCACATTTATTCCATTTGGAGTTATGTAAATAAATAAGTTTGGGGAGAGAACATTCAATTTAAAAACACCAAAAATATGTTCTTATTTTCAAAATATTCAAAACCAAAAAACATGTTATTTTCTTTCCAAAATTTGCCTCCTACCCACACTTCATTTGTCACGGAACATTGTAAATATCAAGTATGGGGAGGAGGCCAAAAAAAAATTATTTAATTTCAAAAAATTCAAAAATACAAAAACATGTTCTTTCATTTTATTCTAGTTTCTTCTTAAACTTTGTTCCATTGAGGACAATATAAATTTCAAGTGTGGGGAGGGAAATATCTACTCCGTACATATTTGTAAATTTTTGCACAAAATATACACTTGTATACATTACTTGTAAATATTAGAAATATATTTCAAAAATTCCAAAAAATTGAAAAATTTTGAAAATGCATTGTATATATTGTATATATTTGGCTTGTCTAACATTGTGGATAGACACATATCACATGTAGCATCGAAAACAAAGGAATTAGAAGATGCTTGGTATACTCTTTCTTATTTCTTTTCCTTATCCATTTTCCTATCGTTTGTATATATTGTTAAGGAGGATGGGCTATTGGCGATGAGGATGTTTCATTTTTGGAACTTGGTGATGTGTGGTTATGTGTGGTTATGTGCTGTTAGGCCTTAGCTTGCTTGCATTTATATTAATTTGATGTTTCATGTAGGATGTTAGTTGCATTCACATAGCTTATGTACATATTTTTTTAGTTTCATTCATGACATTTCCATATTGTTCGTAAATATTTGTCGAAGATGTTTTAAAAAGGGGAATAATAACCTTCCATGACGAGAATTGTCTTGACCGTGGCTTTTCCCCATTGGTAGCTTGCACCCTAATTACCTGACATAGTTAGGGGAGTTTGCAAGGACACCCCGAAAAATTGTGCTAAAATGAGCAAGTCTTGACTGCCTTGTGAAACCTTATCGGACCTTAGACTTGACTAGATACCGATATAACTACTAAATTATAAAGATAGAGCCTCCTTATGGGCCGACCCCTATAACCGGCCCCCGTTTAGGATTGAGAGTAGGCCTCCTTACGAGGTACATCACATAAAAACGCATAAGTATGGCATCATTCCTTGAATCCTGGAAATGTTTAGTTTTTGTGTATATTTAGAGGAAATTTTAATGCATAAAAATAAACCCCACATAGCCATATGAGCCTCATTTATACCCTTTAGATTAGGTCCCTTTTTTATTAACCCATTTGAGCCTAAGCCGTATTTCTTTCATTCATTAAACTTACATAATTAACTACGTCCCATAAACAACTCACCTTGGTTGAGTAGTTTGTCATTGTAGTAATTGTAGTGTTAGAATATGGGTTGGAACCTAGTTTGAAATACTTGAGTTAAGGGTTGATATTAAACTTGTAATTCGGCTATTGTTGCAAAATAAGAGGTTTTAGAAAAAAAAAAGGATGAAAAATGAAAAAGAGAGAGAGAGAGAGAGAGAGAGAGAGAGAGAGAGAGAGAGAAATAAAAATGAAAAAAGAAAAAAAAAATTGAGAAAACAAGGCAATACCCTTATAGATCATATAAAGAGGTAGAAAAAGGCGTTGCAATAAGGGGCTTGATGTTTTTTGTTCAAATGAGCCAAGTAATTATTGCATCATCTAGCTTTAGTGAATTCACCATTTTGTAAAGGACTCATTTGTTATTCTAGGGAAGGTAGGGTCGGATAGGATATGATGACTACTCGATGATTAGCTCCACATTCCTATAACGGCGCATGCGCCAACCCGTTTTTACCTAACCCTTAGCCCCGTTACTACCCGATTGCCTCTTTATATGTACATTTTATTTCCTTTTTTCATTTCTTACATGGTTATTAAGAAGAAGTTCCACATTAGAATGCGGGAGTACCCCGCAGCTCGTACTAGGAGAGTGATTCTTGGTTACTAATTTTGCAAAAGAATCACCCGAAATTCACTTGAGCGACGAGTGGAAACCGTGAGAAATTCGGCATTCTAAGTCTCTTTTGGTCAATGGTTTGGCATTGTCTAATCTTGTGCATTTGTCATGTCAATCTTGCAAGTTAGGCTATTTTTCCCCCTTTATGTTGTGTTGTTGCAAAGGTTGCTTGAGCTAATTCTAGGGACTAAACACCTCGTTGAGACCCAAGACGGTTTTTCCCCTATTAAAACTCTGTCTTGAAATGAAATTTACTGCTTAGATGAGGAAAGCGTGTCACTTTTTGAAAACTGCTTCCATATGTGAAATTTTTGCAAGTTCTTCAATGATTGGATGCATTGCATTTTTCTTGCAAGATCCAACTTGCCTTGTGAGTCGTGTTTTACCTCATAAGCACAACTACGTGAGTTGAAGGGGGCGTAGACTGCGCTAATACTCAATCGAATTATTTAGTAAAATACTTAAGTGATACTTATATAATGCACACACTTTTGATATGTAATCATAGCTTGCCTTGCATTTTGATCTTGGACTTACTCGAGGACGAGTAAGAGTTTAGTGTAGGGAGATTTTGATAACTACATTATCACCCTACAATTTTGACCAAAAACCCTTCACTTTATCCCAATTTTGATGCACTCATATGCTAATTAGCCTTGCTCCATGATCAATTTGCATTTACCTACTTTACTCATTGTCTTGCAAGATTATTGTAATACTTCACGCCTTTCTAGGTGAAGTAAGAGGTCGTTTGGAGGGCGGAACCAATTGTAAGAAGAGAATCGGAGATTTGAAGCCGTTTTGAAGTCATTCTAAGCCTTGTGGGTGTAAAAACATCAGTCAAGGTGCAAAGGGACATGATGGGGTGTATTAAATAAGCCTTGTGGGTGTATCTTCACGAGCATGGATGTATCTCCCTCCGTACGGCGTAAAAACAGTCGGTCGGCATTCCCAACATCGGATGGAGGGTCTTTTGGGCCTAAATTCAGTTACGACCCTTGTAATTGTGTTTTGGACCTCTTTCTATAAATAGCTATAGCTATAGCTATTTTTGAGAAACTTGTTTTGAGATCAAAATTGGGTAGTTGGAGGAAATTTGGAGAGAAAATTAGATCTCAACTTGTTCTTTAAATATTCAAACAATTAATCCATTCAAGTTTATTTATCTTCATCTTTGTTGGTATATTTTCTTTACTACTCTTTAATTCCTTGTTTTATTTACCAATTATTTCACTTTTCTTAGCTTAAGTTTCTCTTGTTTTTGAATATTTACATTGTTTGTAGTTAAAGTTACCACCTTTTTGCTTGATTCCACTTTAATTAAGGTTTAATTAGTTTATTATCATCATTATTGTTACCAATTGCATGATTAGTTGTAGAAAATTAAATTAATAGCATGTCAATTGTTGTGTCAACCTTTATCATTTTTGTTGTCTTAATTAACAGGATTAGTAAGTAGTCCTTTAACTAGGACTCGATTAACCCCAACATGAGTGGTTTATTTGATTGATTCCATAAAATTATTTGTTGGGGATGATTAGTAAGGGTAGGGTAGAGGATTAATTTGATGAATTGGTCAATTTTGGGCAATATTGGTTTGTGACCCTTGTCCACCAACGAAAGTTGGTTAGGTCGGGAATCGGGTACCCGAAATTTGGACCTATAGCTAACCTAGGTTGAGATCGAAAGGGAGAGCCATGGGAGAGTGCCTTTAGCCTTAAGTTTGGAAGCGATCTCCGAAAGGAGAAGTGGAATGACTTGGAACATGATGAGAGCTTAATGACCTTAATTGGAGTTAGAGTGTCTTGGGAAAGTGCACATTCTTAGGGGATTTGGTTTCAATTTAAGGGTTCCAACTCCGAACCCGAGAGGGAGAGAATTTGGGAGGACTAGTGTCCTATTAAGAGCCCGAGAGGGAGTTAGTAGTCGAATTAGAGTCATCTCTCCTTTATATATCACCCCAATAACTAGTTAAAGGAATCATGCCGATAAATTACAATTGGTTGGCGGGAAATCAAGTCCTAGGCCTTTTATCCCATTGAATTACAAATTTTAATATCACTTGCTCAATTTTCATAATTAGTTCAATTGCATTTTAATTTAATTAGTATAGTTGACTAGTTTAAAAACCCAACTCAATTATTGTCGACTTAGCTAAACAAAAGATTAAAAACGAGTGGTAATCTCCTTCGCTCCTTGTGGATTCAACCCTCATATTGTGCAACGACACTCGTGCACTTGCGAGGTTAAACTTATAACCATCAAGCACATTAAGGTATCTATTTTAAGCGGTTTGGATTATTTTTAAAAGGTGTGAGGTGTTGAATACTCAAGTCGAGGCACGCCTCTTAGACAAGGCCCTGTTCTTTTGGACTTTTCTTTACTTAATTTAAGTTAAGTTCAGCAAGAATAAGTTAAGTTCAGAAAATTTAAGTAAAAATAAGTTAAGTTCAGTTCAGTTCAGCAAAAAAAAAAGTTCAGAAAAGTTAAGCAAATATAAGTTAAGTTCAACAAATATAAGTTAAGTTAAGTGCAGCAAAAATAAGTTTAGAAGAAGAATGGGGTTTCTAGTGAGAGGTTTCTCTGACTTCTCTCTAGGGTTTTGATCTTGCAAAATGGCAAGAAAAATCACAAAAAAATCCCAAAATCGTACTAAAAATCGACCTAAAGCTAAAATTAGACTGTCATTTACTAATTGTGCTGATCTTAATTTGGATATGGATACTACTGCTTCTGCGATTGTAACTGATTCGCCTGCGGGAATTCCACAATCGTCTGAAGCTACAAAGACGAGGGAGATGAGTGAAATTGTTGGGATTCCTGTGATTGATATGGCAACTATTGTTGAGGATGGTGTTTCTTCTATTTCTGAACAAGAGGATGATGCGGAGGGATGGACTGAAGTGAAAGGTAAACGTTCTTCCTCTCCTAAGTCTTCTTCTGCTGCGTCTTCCTCTAAACTCCAACTCACTCTAGAGGACGTTGAGCCTGAAATTGCCTATTGGGATACTGCTGTGGTGTGTTATGTGTTGGGTAGCAATCCTCCATGGGAACTACTATCTGGGTTTGTGAACAAGCTTTGGGGGGTCTATAAGTTTGACAAATTGTCCTTCCTTCCTAATGGGGTCTTCCTTGTTAGATTCCCTACAAAGGAATGTCAACAACTTGTCTTACAACAGGGGTTTCCTATGTTTGATAACAAACCGCTGGTAGTTAATCCCTGGACTGAATCCTGCAATCTTCATAAAGAGCGTGTTCAATTTGTGTCTACCTGGGTACGTCTGTGTGGTCTTCCTCTGAAATTTTGGGGGAAATCGAGCCTGGAGAAAATAGCAGGACTGATTGGCAAATTTATTAAGAGGGACGCTGCTACTGAGGAAAAGACAAGGCTTGGTTTCGCTCGTTTGTTAGTGGAGGTGGAGATAGGACAAGATTTTCCAGACAAGCTTCATTTCTTAGATGAGAAAGGCAATGATGTCTCTATCTTAGTTGAATATGAGTGGAAACCAACGGTTTGTGGATTATGCAAGGGTATTGGACATACAACAGATCTCTGCAAGAAGAAGAGTGCTGATAAACCAAAAGGGCCTGTAAAACCAGTGCCTAAACCAGCTCAGAAAGTGTGGAGACCTGTCCAGAGAACTGCTGATGTGCCAAACCCTGGTCCTTCCCAGGTGATGCAACCTACAGAGGTGCCATTTGGGGGACCCACTCATCATAATTCCAACTTGATTGTTCCTGTATCTGTCATTCAGCAAGTGACTAGGTTGGAACATCAGTCACCAATTTCTCATTTGTCACCAACAAAGACATTTGTGACTACTGTTACTACTAGTCCAGGGGGTGAGACTCATTTGCAAGGGAGACTGGAGGACCCACCAGATATAGGTAATCATGAGTAACATAGGCTGTTGGAATGTTCGTGGAATAAATGGAGTTAATAAGCAGCTTGATGTCAGAAAATTCCTTCATTAATATAATATAGGACTTTTTGGGTTAGTTGAAACTAAAATAAAGCTGCAGGATTTTGTTTCTGTTTTGAATAATATTGGCTCTCAGTGGCAGGGGGTCAATAATAATTTTTATCATCCAAGGGGTAGGGTTTGGGTTATTTGGAATCCTAAAATTTTCCATGTGAATCTTCTTCATGCTAATGCCCAATGCATTACTGTTAATGTTGTTGAGATTGCTTCTGGGGACAATTTCTTATTTTCTGTGGTATATGGTTTTAATGATGCTAGCCAGAGAACTGCTCTATGGATTTATTTGAAGAGTATCTTTGATGGATATCAGGGTCCTTGGTGTGTCTGTGGTGATTTTAACAACGTCTTACACTTCAATGAAAGAATAGGAGGGGAGGTAACGTGGGAGGATGTTGCTGAGTTCAGGGAGTGTGTACAGTATTGTGGCCTATATGATATCAAAAGTCAGGGGGATTTTTTTTACTTGGAATAACAAACATAGCCCTTCTTCTAGAGGTTTCTCTAGAATTGATAGGTTTCTGGTTTATGATGAGTGGCTAGCAATCTATCCTGATGCTTATGCACACTTCTTGCCTGAAGGTTTATTTGATCATAATCCTTGTGTGTGTTTCAGAACTTCTATCAGTCCTCCTAGACGTCCTCAGTTTAGATACTATAACATGTGGAGTCTGGACAGTGATTATAAGAATATTGTTAGTACTGTTTGGGGTCAAAGTGTGAGAGGTTCTCCTATGTATCAAGTAGTAAGCAAACTCAGGATGTTGAAGAAGCCTTTGAAAACTCTTAACAAGAATAGATTCTCTGATGTGGAAAAAGCTGTAGGGGTTGCAAAATCTCTTTTGGAGGAGTTGCAGATACAAATGCATGCTTGTCCTACTGATACTGGTATTCTGGCGGCAGAGAAAGTGGCATCAGATTCCTACAGACATTTGTGCAAAGCTCAGCATAGTTATTTATCTCAAAAGGCTAAGATCACTTGGATGAAATTGGGTGATGAAAACACCCAATTTTTTCATAACCAGATTAGGTCAAGACAAGTTCACAATAGAGTCATGTGTATTAAGGGTGTTGATGGGGTGATGGTTAATAATCCTACTGACATTGAAGAGGCCTTTTTACAGTATTATAAAGACCCTCTTGGGTCTTCTCAGGATACCATTCCTGTTCATGTGCCTACTGTCAGGACAGGTCAGTTGGTAAATCAGGATCACTGTGACATTCTTTTGGCTCCTGTGACATCAGATGAGATTAAGGAATGTATTTTTTCCATCCCCTCAACAAAGTCTCCGGGGCCTGATGGTTTTTCCAGTCAGTTTTACAAGGATTCTTGGGATATTGTGGGTGACACTGTTATTCAGGCTATTCAGAATTTTTTTCAAACTGGTAAGCTGCTAAGGCAGGTTAACACTACTACTTTGACTCTTATACCTAAAGTTGATAACCCTAAGAGTGTTCTTGAGTTTCGTCCTATTGCTTGTTGCAATATTATCTACAAAGCTATTACTAAAGTGATGTGTAATAGACTTAATAGGGTTTTGCCTGACATTATAAATGAGAGTCAGGGTGGGTTTGTCAAAAATAGAAATATTGTGGAGAATGTTCTCATTTGTCAAGACTTAGTTCGTATGTATAATAGGAAGGTGGCCTCTCCTAGATGCATGATCAAAATTGATTTGAAGAAAGTCTATGACTCAGTTGAATGGAGCTTTTTGAGTCAAATGCTTTATGCCCTAAAGTTCCCTAAGAGGTTCATTGAGTTGGTAATGGTCTGTGTCACTTCCCCTTCTTATTCATTATCAGTCAATGGCAGCACTTTTGGTTTTTTCCCTGGTAAAAGAGGCCTAAGGCAGGGTGATCCGTTATCTCCTCTTCTTTTCACTGTGTGTATGGAGTATTTATCAAGGATTCTGGGTGTGGTGGCCAAGCAAGAAGATTTCAGATTTCATCCCCTTGTCATACTAGACTGAACCACCTCCTCTTTGCAGATGACCTCTTACTCTTTTGCAAAGGGAATGAAGCTTCCATTATGTGGATGCTAAGGGGGTTCTCTACTTTCTCTGGGGCCTCTGGTTTGACTCTCAATAAATCCAAGTCTGACATATTCTTTAATGGAGTACCAGCTGGTACTATCTCTAACATTCTGCAAGTGTCTGGGTTCCATCATGGTGTTTTACCTTTCAAATACTTCGGTGTTCCTATTTCATCCAAGAAATTGACTAAGCTGGAAGGAATGAAGTTGATTGATAAAATTTTGGCTCGCATTAGAGGTTGGGGTGCCAGGCATTTGTCTTACTCTGGCAGGCTGGTGTTGGTCCAGTCAGTCCTTTCCACCCTCCACTCCTACTGGGCTACTATTTTTATTATTCCAAGTAACATCCTAAATAGGATCAATTCCTTTATGTAGGAATTATTTATGGGGTGGAGATGCTGATTATAAGAGAGCTCCTAATGTTAATTGGGTAAGTTGCTGTCTTCCTAAGGAGGAAGGGGGGCTAGGGCTCAAAGATGCAAAGGTGTGGAATAGAGCTCTTATTGGGAAGTATGCTTGGTGGCTTGCAACCAAAAAAGATCACCTATGGGTGAGGTGGGTAAGCCATGTTTATATGAAAGGGATTGAGTGGTCTGACTATACTGCTCCTTCTGATAGTAGTTGGACCTGGAAGAAAATTACTCACACTCTGCAAGCCTTCAAGCACGCTTATGTTGGGAACAAATGGTTAGATTCTGATATACCTTACACTCCTCAGTCTGGTTATGATTGGTTGCGTACTAAACATCCTAAAGTTAACTGGAGGTTCTTGTGTTGGAATTCAATGAATGTGCCTAAGACTATGTTTATATTCTGGGCATTCATGCATAGGAGGCTTTTAACCAAGGACATAATGGCACGAATGGGGTTCACTGCTGATTTGACCTGTGACATATGTGCTAACTCAAATGAAGACCATGCTCATTTGTTTTACTCTTGCTCTTACAGTGTTAGATGCTGCAGTCTCCTGCAACAGCATCTTCATATTACTTTCAGTATCACAGACCTGGTCCACTGGTACTCTACATCAATGCTTACTGGGTTACAGCGCAGGTTTATTGGAGCCTGTCATGTGGCTATGATTTATTGGATTTGGATGGTAAGGAATGAAGCTAGGGTTCATTCTTATGTGAGAAGACCTGAAGATGTGGTGAATCAGATTCTGAATGATATTCACACTCGATTTCTGAGATTGAATTTGAGTGTTTTGCACACTAAGGATCTTGCTTGGATCAACAGTATACACTTGACATAGGCAGTTTTAGTCGTATTGGGTTTTTTTTGTATTGCGATTGATGGACGTATACTTTCACATGTACATTTTGCTATTTGATTGATTCTAATATACTTAACCTTTCCCCAAAAAAAAAAAAATAAGTTTAGAAATGTTCAGCAAAAATAAGTAAAGTTCAGCAAAATTAAGTTTATAAAATTTAAGCTAAGTTAACTCATACCCGTTTTATAATATTGATGAGTTTTGAAAAAGTTATGATTTTCACAATTTCTCTTGTGCGACCGTCTCATGTGTGACCATTTTTTATTTAAATAGTGGCCAATTGCATAAGATAATTACTATTTACCCAAAAGTAGTCACTATTAACGAAAAAGTGGTGACATTTTGCAAAAATACACGGGATAAGACCGTTACATAGGCTAATTCTCGTACGACTTTTATTAAAATCGAAGCAAAAAACAAGACATTAATTATTTACTCTAAACATTATACTTTATAAAAAAAAACGAAATTACCTACAGTCTCATTGAATACTCCCAAAGTACCACCCAACTAAAAAAAAGGTGGAAGGTGTTAAAAGTCATGTCTCAAATGTCACTTAAGTATCAAATGTCCATTATTGTTTCTACTTTCACATTTCATAATTTTATATGGATGCATACTCTTGGGATACATATTATACAACATGACGTGAATATTCAAGGGACAATAGATTCAGACATATTTGATAAGAAACGTAAGAAGGCTATGTACAAGGTGCGAAATAACATAGTCAAAGACATTTGGCGAGGCAATGGATTCGATGATGTAAGCTCAAATGAAGACGAGTAAAGTGAAGAGGAGGATGATAATATGGAAATAGATTATTATTATTATTATTATTATTGTTGTTGTTGTTGTTGTTGTTGTTGTTGTTGTTGTTGTTGTTGTTGTTGTTGTTGTTGTTGTTGTTGTTGTTGTTGTTGTTGTTGTTGTTGTTGTTGTTGTTGTTGTTGTTGTTGTTGTTGTTGTTGTTGCTGCTGCTGTTGCTGTTGTTCTTTTTTTTTAATTATTATTATTATTATTATTATTATTATTATTATTATTATTATTATTATTATTATTATTATTATTATTATTATTATTATTATTATTATTATTATTATTATTATTATTATTATTATTATTATTTAAGTTAATATTCATTTAGTTCGAAAAATTTAAGCTCATATAAGTTAAGTTTAGAAAAGTTAAGCAAAAATAAGTTAAGTTCAACAAATATAAGTTAAGTTAAGTTCAGTAAAAATAAGTTCAGAAAAGTTAAGCAAAAATAAGTTAAGTTTAGCAAAAATAAGTTAAGTTAAGTTCAGCAAAAATAAGTTCAGAAAAGTTCAGCAAAAATAAGTTAAGTTAAGTTAAAAAAAAAGTTCAAAAGAACATGACCTAAGTGCACTACTTTTTGCAAATAATTTTGTATTTTAAAATTTTAGTTTTATGCGATAAAACCTTTTTTGGACAAAAATGAAAAGAATTAAAAGTTAGAGAACTAGTTAATATGAATAAATATAATAGTTGAGCCTCAATCATCACCTTAAGGTTTTGGTTGAGATGGTTCATGATCTTAAGGTTTTGGTTGAGATGGTTCATCTATCAAGGTATCACAGCCAGTGTGACCAAGTGGCTACGGGTTCAAATCCTGCCAGCCTCCAATAACTCACGAAGTGGAAATTAAGCACATGGTATGAGATGGGCGTAATAGGAATAAATATAATAGTTGGGCTTCAAGCCCTCAACCATCACCTTAAGCTCTTAAAGCCCAACGAGCACTCGAGTGAGGAAGCGTAATAAGAATAAATATAATAGCTGTGACTCAACCAAGATGTTGAGTTTATCGATCCGGTACTTAAGAGGGGGAGGGGGTGAATTAAGTACCCTTTTTAAACTTAAAAGTGAAATTAAAGCGAATAACTTTTTCACGTTCGATAATTGCACAGTATACAGGCAAAATGAACAGTCACGGAAACTGTTCAAACAATCAGAGTTGTGCTATACTGTGATAACTGAGCGCGTGAAAAGATGTATAAAGATGTCTTACCAGGTGCCTTACCAGGACCACTAAGGTATAAAGATGTCACCATCTCGGTTTCCCGAGGCAATGATAATCAAAAGACAATAAAGAAACAACATTTAAATAGTATAAAGTTTAGTGAATACAATCCGAAACCAACTGATGAAATACGGTTACATGTTCTTAAACCAAATGTCTAACAACTAAACAAAATGTCTGACAAACTACTCAAACTACAGCGAAAGACTCTATCATCTCCTAGTGAGACATCCCATCTAGCCCATATGTCTCGACTCATACCTGCTCAACCACTGCTCACCATCCCCGAATGGATCACCACAGTTTTTCAAAACAAAGACGGGGTCAGTACTAATCACACAATCATATATATAATTACAATAAGACAGAAACCAACACATCTCAATCGTCACATAACCCAAACTCCATAATCAACTCCTCATCACTGACTACACACTAAAGTGTGTAGCCCTGCCAGAGTACCCATCGCAACAGGTAACTCCACTCCGCCAGTGGGGGACCGCAACCGTTCCCACCTAAGCCCCGCTCATACCATAGAGCGATAAACCCAAATCCATTAATGTGCACATCCCTTCTGTGGCGGGTTCCACAGAAGGCGAATAATGGGTATAAAGTCACTCCCTCAAGTGACTTCACTCAGCCAGGGACGCACCCCGAAGAACACAGACATATACAAACAATCACAACCATCAACAGTAACCAATTCAAACAACCGTCACAATACGAATATGATACTATACAACAATCACAACCAATAACCAACATATTATGTGACTAATACTGAGTAGGGAAACCCTACCTAGAATGCAACACACGCAGACGATCTCAACAGCTATATCAAAAAGCCTCTTCTACGAATCCTCCTTCTAACACATCATCACATAATCACTAACCATACAAAAACTAACACAAATCCCGAATCCCCCAAATTAGAGTTTAAACAAACTTGACTAAATACTATAAAATCGGTACGTAGATCTTACCCTCGACGCAAGGATCAAAGGATGCAAAGAACGATGAAATCCGACTTCTCAAGCTCCAGGATTTGTCAATAACACGGATGAATGCGAAGAACGTAACTTGAATCTCTTTTCAATGTGATTAGGTTTGTAAAAGTGTATTATAAAGATGACGGAAAGATTTATATATTAATTCGTGTTATTAACAAAACCCGACAAAACATTACCCGTAAACTGAGCTACTCGATCGAGTAACTGACGTACTCGATCGAGTGCCTAGGCTACTCGATCGAGTACCCTACAGGCAGACTACTGTCTTAAAAGCCAAAACACCCTTGCTCGACGGAGTAAGGCCCACTCGATAGAGTACCCAGAGACTCATAAAACCGTAGGATTACAGTCTTCCCTCCTTAAAAAGAACTTCGTCCCCGAAGTTCAAACCACAACAAAACAAAACATACTACCACACTCCCGACACAACAACCAAAACAAAACTCTACATAAAAATATGCTACCAACCAAACTCAACCCGACTCAAACCACTACTAAATATACCGACACAACACAAAAAGGTGTAAAAACTCTTTGCGATCATCTCCTACCCTCCTAAAAGAAACAAGGTTACGTCCCCGTAACCATACATACCTGATCAAAAAGGAAAGGGTAACGCTCTCTCATGGCCTTCTCTGCCTCCCATGTAGCTTCCTCAACCTCATAATTAGAACAAAGGATCTTAAGCAAGACTGTCTCACCATGTCTAGTCTTCCTAACCTTTCGGTCCAGAATCTGCTTAGGCACCTCAAGGTAAGACAAGGACTCATCTAGCTCTATGCTCTCTACCTCTAACACATGTGACGGATCACTCACATACTTGCACAGCTGAGATACATGAAACACGTTATGTACCCTATACAAAGAAGACGGTAAGGCCAATCGATAAGAAACCTCTCCAACCCAGTCTAGGATCTCATATGGTCCTATGAACTTCTGACTCAGCTTGCCTTTCTTCCCAAATCTCATAACCCCACGCATAGGAGACACTTTCAGAAGAACCTTGTCCCCAACCTGAAACTCTATATCCCGGCGATATATATTTGCATAACTCTTTTGCCTATCCTAAGCTTCTCTCATCCTCTCTCTGATCATCTTAATCTGCTCAACCATCTCATGTACCATCTCTGGTCCTAAAACCACTGCCTCAGCACTATCGTCCCAACAAATCGGACTCCTACATCTCCTCCTATATAAAGCCTCAAATGGCGTCATGCCAATACTAGTGTGATAGCTGTTGTTGTAAGAAAACTCAATCAAATATAACCTCTGTTCCCAGCTACCACCAAAATCCATCACACAAGCTCGTAACATATCCTCAAGAGTTTTGATTGTTCTCTCTGTCTGACCATCTATTGCAGGATGAAATGCTGTACTCATCTTCAATGTCGTTCCCAAAGATTCCTGCAACTTTTTCCAAAACCTTGAGATAAACCTCGCATCTCTGTCAAATATATGTCTTTAGGCACCCCATGTAACCTTAGCACATTCTTCTGATAGGCCGTAGCTAATTGTGCTTTAGTCCATGTATCTTTCATTGGCACGAAATGAGCTGACTTGGTCAGTCGATCCACTATAGCCCATATCATGTTGTTACCCTGCTGACTCTTTGGCAAACCCACAATAAAATCCATAGAAATGGATTCTCACTTCCACTCAGGTACCTCAAGAGACAGAATCTTACCTTGTGGTCGTCGCTGTTCCCCTTTAACTCTCTAACATGTCAAACAACGGGCCACAAACTCAGCTGTTTCTTTCTTCATCCCAGGCCACCAGAACGTCTTCTTTAAATCCTTGTACAGCTTGTCACAACCTGGATGTACCGAATATGGTGTATAATGTGTCTCTGTCATGATTGTCTTTTTCAGCTCCTCATCATTAAGGGACACACCACCTCCTATCAAACCTCAAACTACCATCGGTATGAATAGAGAATCTAGACACTGTCCCTTTTCTCTACTCTAGCTCTCCACTCCACCATCATAGGATCCAACACCTGTTTACCTCGAATATCATCATAAATATCAGGCTGCATTGTCAAATCTCCCATGGCATCCCCTTTCTGGATCATATGTATCCCAAACTTCCAAACCTCATCTCTCAACTTCATCAAGGATATAGATGTGCACAAAGCATGTACACTCTTCCTGCTCAAGTCATCTGCAACTACATTGGCTTTCCCTTCATGGTAGATAATATCCATGTCATAATCGCCAATCAACTCCATCCACCTCCTCTGTCTCATGTTCAGCTCCTTTTGGGTGAAGATGTACTTGAGACTCTTGTGATCCGAAAATACCTTAAAGGTCGCCCCATAAAGGTAATGTCTCCAAATCTTGAGAGCAAACACCACTGCACCCAACTCTAGATCGTGTGTAGGATAATTCTCCTCATAAGGCTTCAATTGCCTAGAAGCATAGGCAATGACTCTACCGTTCTGCATCAACACACATCCCAACCCATTCTTTGAGGCATCTGTATAAACCTCAAAGTTCTCACTCCCTTCAGGCAATGCTAAGATTGGGGCTATGGTCAAACGCTCCTTTAATGTTTGGAACGCCGTCTCACAACTCTCATCCCAACGAAACCTGTTCTCTTTCCTCATCAAAGCTGTCATAGGTCTAGCAATCTTGGAGAAGTCCTTCACGAACCGTCTGTAATATCCAGCTAAACCTAAGAAACTTCGGATCTCAGCTACATTCCTTGGTGCTTCCCACTTGGTAACTGCCTCAATCTTTGTCGGATCCACACCTACCCCATCCTTAGAGATTACATGCCCCAGAAAAGTAACTTTCTCTAACCAGAACTCACACTTGGACAACTTAGCATACAACTCATACTCCCTCAAAGTCTGCAACACAATCCTCAGGTGTTCCTCATGTTCCTCCTTAGTCTTGGAATAGACTAAGATGTCATCGATGAAAACCACCACAAACTTGTCCAAAAACTGACTGAAGACTCTGTTCATCAAATCCATAAACACGGCCGGCGTATTAGATAACCCAAAAGGCATCACCACATACTCATAATGGCCATACCTCGACGTAAAAGCGGTCTTTGGTATGTCCTCATCTCTAATCTTCACCTGATGGTACCCCGATCTCAGATCAATCTTGGAAAAGACTGCTGCACCACTCAACTGATCAAACAGGTCATCTATCCTTGGCAAAGGATCTTGTTCTTCACCGTCACTCGGTTTAGCTCCCTGTAATCTATGCACAACCTCAAACTCCCATCTTTCTTTTTCACGAAAAGAACTGGTGCTCCCCACGGTGATACACTTGGTCTAATGTATCCCTTCTCTATCAGATCATCTAACTGCTTCTTGAGCTCCTCCAACTCCTTAGGACCCATCCGGTACTGTGCCTTAGAGATTGGTCATGTCCACGGTTTCAGTTCCACACTAAAATCTATCTCCCTCTTCGGCGGCAACTTCGGAATCTCTTTTGGAAAGAAATCTGAAAACTCCCCCACAACTGTTATCTGATCAACTATCGGACTCTATATCCGGTCATCTCTCACATGGCACAAGATCATCGGGCACCCCTTCCTCATATAGGACTTCAAGGTCACAGCTGCAATCAACTTAACTTTGGGTTTGGCAACAAAACCACGATAAGACACACTAATGCCCTTAGGGCCTCTCAAGGACACTTTCTTTTGATGACAATCCATCTTTGCTTTGTACTTCCCTAACCAATCCATCCCGACTATCATCTCAAAACCACCTAAAGGAAACTCTAGCAAGTCTACAGGTAGATCAACTTGCCTAACTATCATAGATACATCCCTAAACAACCTCCCACATTTTACAGACTCTCCCGAAGGTATAAAAACTTTCTCACTTACAGACTCATACTCTCTCAAACCGAATTGTTTAACATGACTCGAAGATACAAACGACTGAGACGCCCTCGAATCAAACAAAACAAAGGTGTAAACACCATTAACAGGAAAAGTACCAGTGATAACATGTGCGTCGTCCTCAGCTGCTTGTTTCTCCATCATAAACAGCTTTCCACTGGTCTTCTGCCCACCTCCCTGGACAGTACTGGCAGAGGTAGTCGGCTTAGCAACCGACCCCTGGTTGTTGTTGGTGTTCGTAGCTGACTTCTGATAAGAACTACCACCATTGCGGTGACCTCCCCCGTTGTTGCTCTGACCTCCCCGGTTTTTCCATGACCCAACTGGTCTGTTACTCGCAAAACTCTGTGCCGGCCCCTGAGAAAAGCTCCCCTGTCCCGGCCTCTGGTAGCCCCCGCTCACCGCACTGGTGCACTCATGTCTCTTGTGGCCTACACCGCCACAGTTAAAACAGGTCAGCCCCCAGCGGCCGCTACTGTTCCCACGACCACGCCCATAAGAAGCCCATGTACTAAACCCCGAGCCAGATGAATATACTCTAGCCTGAGTGTGGTTGGCTTCTTGTAGCTAGATTGGTCACCACCCTCGCTCTCAGCCTTTCATTTCTCAGCACCTCTCTCCCGGGCCATCTCTACCAACCTCTCAGCTCTCCCAGCCCTCTCATAAGCTTCCTTAACTTCAGTAAGGACTCCCACAGGTAACTTATCCATTATCTTGGGGGTCAACCCCTTCTCAAACCTCAGAGTTAGGTTCTCCTCACTCAATCCCATATCCTCAGCATACCTAGACTTCTCATTGAACTGTTTGTAGTACTCAGCCACAGACATATCAGAGGTCAAATTGAACCCATCAAACTCCTCCCTCAACTTACTCCTCACATGCTCCGGCATGAACTCCCTCTTCATAGCTTTCCTAAACTCTTCCCAAGGAATAGCAGGCAGCCTCTGCTTCTCATACATATCTCTAGCACTCGCCTTTACCTTATCCCACCACTCTCCTGCTGCCTCACTCAAGTAGAACGCAGCTTGTTCTACCCTCATCTCATCCAGACAATGTACCAAATCCAGAATGTTCTCCATCTCACGATGCCAATTATCAAGAAGAATTGGCTCCCCGGTTCCCTTATACTCTTTCGAGTTAAACCTAGCTATGTAGAGCTTGATCTTAGAATGATCAACCTCCTTATCCTTTCCCACTCTCTTTAGCGCTTCCGTAAGAGCATCTTGATGCTCCAATATCTTAACTATGTCATCAACGTTCATGCTCTCAGCTCTCGCATACAAGGCGGTTTTCTTTGGCGGCATCTTGAAACTATATAAGAAAAGGTAGATATAAACATACATACTATAACCCAAAACACGAAAACAGCCTGCACAGACCCCACTCGATCGAGTACCAAAACCCACTCGATCGAGTTGAGGCTACTCGATCGAGTGCCCCGACTCCAGACCCCAAACAGACCTTCTGATCTCTAACATACTCGACCGAGCTGACAAGCCACTCGATCGAGTGCCCCCTACTCGTTCGAGTGCCCTTACGTACTCGATCGAGTACCCAAAAACACGGTTCTAACCATAAAAAGGTCAAACTATCCACTCGATTGAGTTAAGCCTACTCGATCGAGCACCTCACCTACTCGATCGAGTGCCCCCCCACTCGATCGAGTCATGCAGACTCGTATACACTACCCGCATGTTATCTCACGTACCCCAACATAATACGCAATCTTTATATACTCGACATTATAATTATTACTACGCATGCAAATCTACACAAGTTCTCATATGATCATTAAAGCAATATATTTCATATTATCAAAATGCCACATTATAAACACCCAACATGCTTCTTCATTCAATTCACATATAAAACATATCATTTCAAACTTTAACCATACTTTCAATTCTCCACTTCTAACATCCAACACTTCACAACACATACTGTTATGTACACATACGAACCAAAAGACAACACATATGACCTCGACACATACCCCCCATGTGACCGGTTCAAAATTGCAGGGCGAGTTCGCGACTTTAGGACGTCTCCCAAGCCTTTGCATTAGCTCTTACAACTTTTACCCCGGGTTCATTTTAATTGACTCTCTATGTTCATTAGATTCATTAGTTACAGGTTTCAGGATCATTGCTCTGATACCACTTTATGACACCCCCATACTCCAAGTGCCTTACCATGACCACTCAGGTATAAATATGTCACCATCTCGGTTTCCCGAGGCAATGATAATCAAAAGACAATAAAGAAACAACATTTAAATAGTATAAATTTTAGTGAATACAATCCAAAACCAACTGATGAAATACGGTTACATGTTCTTAAACCAAATGTCTAACAACTAAACAAAATGTCTGACAAACTACTCAAACTACAGCGGAAGACTCTATCATCTTGTGGTGACACATCCCAGCTAGCCCATATGTCTCGACTCATACCTGCTCGACCACTGATCACCATCCCCGAATGGATCACCACAGTTTTTCAAAAAAAGACGGGGTCAGTACTAATCACACAATCATATATATAATCACAATAAGACAGAAACCAACATATCTCAATCGTCACATAACCCAAACTCCATAATCAACTCCTCATCACTGACTACACTAAAGTGTGTAGCCCTGCCAGAGTATCCATCGCAACAGGTAACTCCTGTAGATACCCGTATCCGTCGATATTGGAATTTATAGAGAACCCGACAAACACCCGATGATGATAGGACACATGTATTTATTTAGTTGTCATTGTCATTATTTGGGTTCGTTTTACGATGTAGAATGAGCATTGTCGACGGAGTATTTTAATTTAAATGATATTTAAATTAAAGCCTTTTTTAAGGTGATTTCAATTTATTTTATTTTGTTTTGAATTTATTTTCTTAAGTTTATTTTATTGAAAATAAAATAAATATTTGATTTGAAAAATCATTTTATGAGTATATTTGATTTGAAAAATCATTTATTTTAATGTGTTAATTGATTTGAAAAATCGATTTAAAAATCGAGAAAAACTCGTTTTGAACACGCGTTTTGGAGCGCGATTTTAGCTCAGTTTTTGAGCCCATTTTCTTTACGAGTTGGCACGAATCTCGAGTACACTAATCAACCTAAGCCTTTACCCATCCACCCCAGTTCGAACCCCATACCCACGACCCAAATTCTCGTCCCAAACACCCCCCAAACAGCCCGCATACAAACAACCCCCCCTGTTTTGCGTGCCAATTCCCGAGCCCAAAACCCGCTCCAAATACCACCAAAACCCGTGCCCATTAACCCTAACCCATACCCTACTATCCTACCCATATTATCCTAGCTTAATCTCCAAGAAAACCCCTCTCAAACCCTCACAAAAGCTGCTGGACAGCAGCTATGCGTGAGCAGGCCCGACTGCCTCTCCCTCTCTTTTACCCTACTTTAACTCCTTATAAATACGACCCCTTCACCATACATTCATTCCTCTAAGTTCTCCATACATCCTACCTTCACTCACAAGCTTTAAACCTCAGAAACAAACCCTAATTGCCTCTCAAAAACCCTCCACAAAATCGACATACAAACTGAAACTGTTTGTGTGTCCTCTTCGAAAAACAATTCGTTCCTCCTTCAAACCTCCATCAAAACTCGAGTTTCTTGTTCCTAATTAACCATATAACATCCATCTACACATTAGACAAAGATTTACGAGCCAAATTGCCCTTGAGAGTACACGAAATCCCTCGAAAAACAGAGTGTTATACACTCTGTTTTCGCGGTTTGTTCCTGTCTGTCCAGTTCTGTTTGTGCTCGTTTTTCGTGCCCAATAACTCAAAACGAGCAGGGGTTGCTTTAAGATCTCTGTTCTCCTCTCTTTCTAGTTTTCAAAACATCTTTTAAATCGAATTTTCATCGTGAAACGAGAGAGAAATCGCTGTTTGAAAGTTGTTGTCCAGATTCGATAAAAAACGCGTGTTTGCTTTGTTTCTTCGTCGACGACGGCCTCTCGAGATAAAATCTACCATCGATTATGACCCAAGACGGTGTCAACGATACATGTAGGTTGAGGGTGCATCAAATCCTCCTCTTTCTCCCTTTTTTATTTCGTTTTTATGTTTGTTTTTTTATAGTTTGTTTTGTTTGTTTATCGCTTTTTATTTATCGTTTAAATTAACTATGAAACTAGTTTAGTCCGAGTATGAGTTAAAGTACCACCATGAACACCCGCGTTGACTTGAGATGGGAAAAGAAACCGCTACATCAGTCGGTCGTACACCCCCGTCTCATTTACATATCCTCGTGTTCAAGGTAGGGCATAAATAAAACGAATTTCTAACTTCCGTTCCTCGCTTTTGACCCTTTGTTTGTCTCGGCCAATTCGACCCACCTTAGGACCCGTTGCATGTTAGTATGACCTCTGATTGTTAACATATAACTCATTTAGATGACATTAGATCGATTTAATAACCTAATTAGACACTTTAGGGTACATCGACATAGCTTTAAAAATCAACTAACAATTCTGTAACTTAATGAACGCATCTCTCTCTTTCACCTAATTTCTCGCTAGTATAAGAGTACGTGATTAGCACCTTCTTATTGACACTCGATGAGTTAAATTAATTAGCGAATTTGACCTAACTTGACCCCTTTTAGGCCGTGTAGAATGCCCCTTTGCGCGACATCATCTCAACCGATCAACGTCGTTTTCAACTTGTTTTCTAATTTGTTTCGAGTTCGTTTCGCAATAATTTGATCTAACTAATGAACCTGACCTAGGACCTAGGGTAGCCGTGTTTGGTTTGGCCGTGATTTGACCGTGTCTTTTGGTCCTTTTGGTTTCGTCCGTTTTATGAATCGCTTGTTCTTTATCGCTTTATAACTTGTAATTTATCGTTTGTTCATCGAGTTGTAATTTTCAAGTTAGTTTCCCTTTATCGAGTCAAAACCTCTTTCAAAAACCTTAGTTTTGTTTGGTTAGATGGTTGTGTCCCAATGCATGTAAGAGCGTAGTAAATCGCATGTTGTTTAAAGCAACATGGCCCGGTTTATGCTAATGCATGCTTTGGTGCGTAGCCCTATGTCTAATTCGATGAGATTAAGTGAAAGCACACATCACGAGGAGTGACCCAAGGCCGTGAGTCATGTAAGCCGTGGGCCACCCCTCTTGTGCGCGGTTTCCTAGGCCGATTGGCCGTGTAATGTGTCGTGTATGGTTACGTATGTAGCAATTGTATTTAGATCGAGTTGTATCTTTAATTTATTGTTGTGTCGGCATGAAATGCCTGGTTTGTAATAGGTAGATCCCAACGGCTCCCTCATTCCCCCTAAGCCTTGTTTGCTTTCGTTTATATGTTGCTTAGATCAATCAACTCACATGCTAAATTACAACTTTGACAAAGTTAGTTTAGTTGCATCTAAATCGACATAGAAACTTCACATGTTAGGGTTAAAACGATGTTTGCATTTCATATATCGTAGTAGCTATGACCTTGTTTGAAATCCATACTTGACTTAGTAGAGGCCGTTATTGACGGGCGGGGTTGGGTGTCCTTATGGGCTTCCCAACACGTACCCTCACCCCTTACTCAAGATCTATGGTTTGTGGATCCGTCTAAATACCATTGGATTACGAGAGTCATTCAAATCGAGTGATATAGGGTACAAGTCTTTATCTTTAATCACTCGTAATCGATTGGCTTTATGCTTTTCGATGAAAGGTGTAAAGTTGACTTGAACGGTTCCAAGTTCCCAAAAAACTTGGTGGCGACTCTAATTGGTCTTAATTCGATTCGAAAGAACCTCGAGTTGATTATGCCTAGTGTGGATCCCGCGGACGCAGCCTCCCGAGGGCCTTGTCCACGCTTTGGCGACTCACTGGGAAAAGAGGACTAGTTACACTTTGTTTCTAGGGTCTTTTCCTCCGAGGTGAAACTTGAAAAGAAAGTGTTGGAAAGTAAAACATTACTCATAGTGCTACGATTCATGCATAAACCCTTAAGGACTTGCCCGGGCCGTCCCAGCGTTTCTTCGTGATGCGTGGGGGGCGACGTCCCACTATGCTAGGAAGCTGCACATTGCTCGCTTCCACTTCACCTCGCGTGGTTCTTGATGGTGGGGACGATCTTCTAGGTACTCTACCTTAAGACACCTTGCTCTATAAGACCGCAAAAGGATGGAGGGCATAGACCTTCTTATAGAAGACTTGTCGAGACTTAGAGATGTCTAGGAGCATACATCCTTACAACATGAGAATGACAATGTGGAATTTGTTTTCCCGAGTCTTTTTCGAAATATACCATGTCCTTTTCAAAACCGAACTTTTGAACAACTTACTTTCAAAATAGCATGGTTTTAAAAACGTGGAATGCTGCCCAAATAGGACTAGAATTTTCGGCCCAAAATGAGCTTTTATAGCCGGCATGCTGCCCATTTCAAATCTCATTTTCGAATCTATCTTTCGTTTTTTTCAAAACCAATCCAAAATGCCTCTCGAACCTTAACCAAGCATGAAATGCGTCAAGTCGTATCCGGGTCATGGCCGTGTTAGGCCGGGTGTGTTTCGTTCTAAGAGTCTAGAACACGACCTTGTTGGGTCACCCAAGCTCACCTCTTGGGCCTTGAGTCATGTTGGTCGATCTTTTGGTCTAGGATAGTCCACAAAAATGCCCAAGCTAGGCCATTTAGGGCGTTTCACCCGAACCTATGGGCTATGTTAGTCCAATCACGGGTTTAGTCACACCGAGTCCAGTTTAGAATCGTGCTATGACAGTTTGAGTCATGTTGTTTTGCCGAGTCTAAAATGAACCAAGGTCTAAATCCAACCGTGAGTCGAACCTTTGGTTAGTCAGTCTCAAGTCGAGTCTTTGTTTGAGTCAAGTTGGGGTCGTGTCCTTAAGTGTGCAGGGGCTCTTACTTTAAATATTGACTCAGTACGGGGTTTTCTTGTAGAAAGGCCGCCAAAAACCCGACGTCAAGCAATGGAAGATGCTGTTAACAAGCTCACTGAGGCCGTGAACCTCATGATGACCCGAATGGATGCAATCGAATCTAAGCTGGGTGAAGATTCCGCTTCATCTACCCCACCTCTGACTGATCTGGAGAAACGGTTCAAGTTCATTGAGGACCGTTTGAAACTCTCCCAGGGGAAGAACATTCACTATGAGAATGCTAGGGCCTATGCCCCAATTCAGGATAAGTTGCCCACGAACATGGTACTCACTGACATCCCAAAGTTTAAGGGCACAGAAGATCCAGTCCACCATGTTAAGGCCTATAAGGGGTACTTAGCACTGAAGGGAGTACCTGCTGACATGCTCTCTGAAATTTTCGCTCAATCTCTGGATGAACACCCGAAGGCGTGGTTATATAATCTGGACCTTAAGAACTTCCCCACTTTCGAAGATATTACGGTGGAGTTCTGTAAGCACTATGCTGGCAACGTCGAGATTCAAACCAACATAAGGACTTTGGAGGTAATGACACAAAAGGAAAAAGAAGGCTTTACTGAATTCCTCGCAAGATGGCGCGCTGAAAGCGTGAAATTAGCCAAGAAGCCTGATGAAGTTGAAATGGTAGATAAGTTCGTAAAGAATCTACGACCTGTTTACCGCAATGCTCTGAAATACCAGAATTTTGGCTCTTTCAAAGAATTGATAAGAATCGGGATAAAGGTAGAAGATGATGTCATAAGGGCAGAGGCTGAAAGGCCGAAAGGGTACCAAGGGGCCTCATCGTCTAAGGGCAAGGCCCAAGCAGCGGCCCATATTGATGAAGCCATCAATCTCTTAGAAGGGCAATCGAAGAAGTCACAGCGCCAAACACCTAGGGCATTCACCGATATCGGATGCACTTATACATACGCTCTCCAAAGGCTCATAGCTCAAGGAAAGCTGAAGCCTATTGGTCCAACTCCGGACCCTCCTGCTGATCAACAAGGTAAATGGTATAAACCAAATGCCTATTGTGCCTTTCATCAAGGGAAAGGCCATGATACTGAAAGGTGCTATCGACTGAAGCACGAAATCCAAGACATGATCGAGAATGGAACACTCCCGATCCCAACTGTTAAACCCAATAACATCACCAATCCATTCGGTGATCACTCCAACTTTGTTTCTGTCGAAGACAATGTCGATTATTCCCATCTTATCCGCCCATGTCACTTGAAAGGGGTGTTCATCGAGAAGATATTTGTGGATTACTTTGAATTCTTGCCAAGCCCGAAGAATGAAATTCAAGTCGGGAGTCTTGCTCTAGAATGTACTTCTCTCATTAACGAAGTTAATAAAAGACAATTCGATTCACCAACCTTCATCACTGGCGTAGATCCTCAGAGGACTACCTCGGGATAGAGGCAGACCATCAAAGGGATCAAGGGCCAGAGCCGAACATCTAAGCTGACAGCTGAACAAGGGAAAGCTCATGACCAGATTTGAAATTATGAGTCGGGATCTGTTTTCTTATCTTAGTCGAGTCGAGTCTAGGACTTTATTTTCTTGAAGTTGAGTCGTTTGTCCCGCGATGACCTAGGGTGTGTCCTAGGAATCGTTCCTTCGAGTCTGTTAAGCATTTGTCATTCCAATAAAAGGTTGCAGTTTCGTTTCCAAATATGTCTCGTTTCCAATCCTCAATCATTCCGAAACATGATAAAACGCACAACACACTCAAAGGCATCCCTGGGGTAGAAATATGTCCCGTTTCAAAATGTAAGGTACACTAGGATCCTGTGTTTGATTCCTTTACCTATTCCATGTCTGGCGGTAGAAAACCTCCATCAAAACCAGGCTTATGACAAGCTTTTAGATGATTCTATGACAAACCCGGACTAGCTCCTTGTTTCCCCTATCGATGATGGAAGGCAAGCCTTTTCCCCAACAAAATCATCTCATCTCAAAGAGAGAAGATATCAACCCGTTCTAACAAGGAATTGTTAGTTCTTACCCAAATTAGTTGGCGAAGCCCAGTTTTCAAGGTGTATCCATTTATGACTAAGAGAATGAATAGAAGATCATTTTCAAAGAGAGAAAAAGAAAGATGAAAAAGAATGAAAAAATGAGAAAAAGAGAAAAATTGGAAAAATGAAAAAAAATGAAAAAAAAATGAAAAAAGAAAAATGAAAAAAAAAAGATGCAAGAAAAAGAAAAAAGGAAAAAAGATGTTGAAGTTATTGCGGAATGCTTTTTGGTTGAATGTCGAAGTTACGAAAGCCAGAATTCAAGTCAAGTACCCATAGTTAAGGTTCAATGGGCGAAGCCCAAAAGCGTAAGTAGTGACCTCGTTACCCTCTAAGTCCTTCCTGAGACGGTTACAAGGGGGTAGTCAGGAATTTTGAGAATCATTCCGCTTGTGCTGTTACACCCAGCCTTTAGGGTCCAGATATGGAGATTTTAACCCACATTGTTCTCCAACCCATTTGCACTCGGATTTCATCAAAACCGAGACACCTTTTCCAACCACGATGTAAGCCATAACCCATTGGCCTTAGCACCAGAAAATGAACCTTCAGAATGACGGTCCACTATTCAAGCCTTTCGTTACCAAGCTCCACATCCCAAAGAACCACAACCTTTTGTACCAACCCTAGACACGGGATTTAACGGTACTTTACAGGCTAGAATGGGATATGACATGATACCTTAGGTGAAACCTTCGAGTGTGTACACACAATCAAAATGCCGTGTTTATGCACCATGATCGAACTACGTCGGATTTGATTTCGCTCCACGCGAATACGTAGGCAGTCCTTCTGAACAAGGGATTCAATCCACTCATCAACCAAGTTGTCATCTTGTCGGTTTCTTACGGGTCTTAACCAAGTCCAAATGAAGCCACCTTTTTTTGAGTCGGTCTTAGCACTCGATGTAGGCTAGGATAAGGATATAGGTTCAGATGAGTAATGTCAAGTCTTGGAATGAGCTTTATCTAACGGTTTAGGCCAAGATGCCGAGTCATATAGATGTGGGTTTGTGTTGGGAACACAAAATATAAAAAACTCGCTGAAAAGAAAGAAGGCGTGGAAGAAAAATATGAAAAACCCGCTGAAAAGAAAGAAGGCGCGGACGAAAAATAGTAAAAGCCCGCTGAAAAGAAAGAAGGCGGTGGCAAGAAATGATGAAACTCGCTGAAAAGAAAGGAGGCGAGGAGAAGAGTGACAGAATGTTCCCAACAAAAGTCATGTGTGATGTCTAAGTGTTCTCATAAAATCAGTCTGTGTTTAGTGTCTGGGCGAAGCCAACGTTGTTGCTCCATGAGTTTAATCCACCTTGTCAATGCCAAGTGATCTTGATTCCCATGTGCCCTTGGGAGCACGCCCATGCCATACGGTATCTCCGTCTCAAGTCCGATGGCCTTGTGATTCCCATTTGCCATCTTTTGGCGCCAGAATGGCCAATTTACATTTCTACCCCCAACAAGTCAATAATTGAATTAAAACCCGTGCACACTTACGGTTTTATTTTCCTTTTTTGTTTTACGGTAGCGGGCTACGCCCACGTTGTTTACGGGTCATACGGAGTGTCTGAGTCGTATTTCGTGCTCACCCGTCAAGGTTCAATTTCAAAATGCCAAATATTTCAGAATTCCGAAATTTCAAAAATGCCAAATATCAAATTTTGGGTCGACGACTCAACAACCAAGTGATTCATTTCAAATTCAAAATTTGGGTCGATAGCCCAATTATTCAAAATTTTCAACATGTTCAAATTTCGGGTCGATGGCCCAGTCTTTCAAACTCAAATTTCGGGTCGATGACCCAACATTCCAAGTGATGTCAAATTCAAAATTCGGGTCGATGACCCAATTATTCAAAATTTTCAAATTCAATTTTCGGGTCGATGACCCAATCTTTTCAATGATCCAATTTTAAGATCGATGATCCAAATGTGCTTATGTGATGATTATTGCTAGTACGTTTTTGTGTTTCAAATATAGCAGGATATGCTTCAACTGGGGGCTCTAAAGTCTTCGACTTTAGAGCCATTGCAAATCGGGGCTCTGGCCGTTGGCTTCAGAGACCATTATCAAGATGTAAAGGATGACATCCACTCAGAATTCAATTCAATACAAGAGTATGAAATGGAAGAATTCCGTAGCTGAAAGCAAATGATGAAAGCGGCGGCAACCTCTTTGGAAAGTCCCGTCCCATTCGGACAAGTGCCAGCAGATGATAAGTTTTGGGCAAGTGTCAACAGATGATGAATTTTGGACAAATGCCAGCAGATGATAAACTTTGGGCATGTGTCGCCAGAAATGCCGAACTACGACGCGGGTTTGATTCCGTCTGAAACGGATACGTAGGCGCCTAAGGATAAGGCTCAATCCACCATATATGCAATTTATGGGTCGACGACCAACGACGATAATTTGATACAACGAAAGAGTCAATCCTCAACGAAGTTTCGTATGATCTCTTCCTATGGTCTGTGAGCTTATATACGCAAGTCTAATGGACTATAAACGACCCGAAGAATCCTCCGGTCGAGAGGGACCTGGGGTATACTTTGACTTTCGCCTTGTCCAAGCCTCGGTCAAAGTGGGGGCTCAGAGATACCCGTATCCGTCGATATTGGAATTTATAGAGAACCCGACAAACACCCGATGATGATAGGACACATGTATTTATTTAGTTGTCATTGTCATTATTTGGGTTCGTTTTACGATGTAGAATGAGCATTGTCGACGGAGTATTTTAATTTAAATGATATTTAAATTAAAGCCTTTTTTAAGGTGATTTCAATTTATTTTATTTTGTTTTGAATTTATTTTCTTAAGTTTATTTTATTGAAAATAAAATAAATATTTGATTTGAAAAATCATTTTATGAGTATATTTGATTTGAAAAATCATTTATTTTAATGTGTTAATTGATTTGAAAAATCGATTTAAAAATCGAGAAAAACTCGTTTTGAACACGCGTTTTGGAGCGCGATTTTAGCTCAGTTTTTGAGCCCATTTTCTTTACGAGTTGGCACGAATCTCGAGTACACTAATCAACCTAAGCCTCTACCCATCCACCCCAGTTCGAACCCCATACCCACGACCCAAATTCTCGTCCCAAACACCCCCCAAACAGCCCGCATACAAACAGCCCCCCCTGTTTTGCGTGCCAATTCCCGAGCCCAAAACCCGCTCCAAATACCACCAAAACCCGTGCCCATTAACCCTAACCCATACCCTAGTATCCTACCCATATTATCCTAGCTTAATCACCAAGAAAACCCCTCTCAAACCCTCACAAAAGCTGCTGGACAGCAGCTATGCGTGAGCAGGCCCGACTGCCTCTCCCTCTCTTTTACCCTACTTTAACTCCTTATAAATACGACCCCTTCACCATACATTCATTCCTCTAAGTTCTCCATACATCCTACCTTCACTCACAAGCTTTAAACCTCAGAAACAAACCCTAATTGCCTCTCAAAAACCCTCCACAAAATCGACATACAAACTGAAACTGTTTGTGTGTCCTCTTCGAAAAACAATTCGTTCCTCCTTCAAACCTCCATCAAAACTCGAGTTTCTTGTTCCTAATTAACCATATAACATCCATCTACACATTAGACAAAGATTTACGAGCCAAATTGCCCTTGAGAGTACACGAAATCCCTCGAAAAACAGAGTGTTACACTCTGTTTTCGCGGTTTGTTCCTGTCTGTCCAGTTCTGTTTGTGCTCGTTTTTCGTGCCCAATAACTCAAAACGAGCAGGGGTTGCTTTAAGATCTCTATTCTCCTCTCTTTCTAGTTTTCAAAACATCTTTTAAATCGAATTTTCATCGTGAAACGAGAGAGAAATCGCTGTTTGAAAGTTGCTGTCCAGATTCGATAAAAAACGCGTGTTTGCTTTGTTTCTTCGTCGACGACGGCCTCTCGAGATAAAATCTACCATCGATTACGACCCAAGACGGTGTCAACGATACATGTAGGTTGAGGGTGCATCAAATCCTCCTCTTTCTCCCTTTTTTATTTCGTTTTTATGTTTGTTTTTTTATAGTTTGTTTTGTTTGTTTATCGCTTTTTATTTATCGTTTAAATTAACTATGAAACTAGTTTAGTCCGAGTATGAGTTAAAGTACCACCATGAACACCCGCGTTGACTTGAGATGGGAAAAGAAACCGCTACATCAGTCGGTCGTACACCCCCGTCTCATTTACATATCCTCGTGTTCAAGGTAGGGCATAAATAAAACGAATTTCTAACTTCCGTTCCTCGCTTTTGACCCTTTGTTTGTCTCGGCCAATTCGACCCACCTTAGGACCCGTTGCATGTTAGTATGACCTCTGATTGTTAACATATAACTCATTTAGATGACATTAGATCGATTTAATAACCTAATTAGACACTTTAGGGTACATCGACATAGCTTTAAAAATCAACTAACAATTCTGTAACTTAATGAACGCATCTCTCTCTTTCACCTAATTTCTCGCTAGTATAAGAGTGCGTGATTAGCACCTTCTTATTGACACTCGATGAGTTAAATTAATTAGCGAATTTGACCTAACTTGAC
Source organism: Silene latifolia (assembly GCF_048544455.1). Taxonomy (NCBI): domain Eukaryota; kingdom Viridiplantae; phylum Streptophyta; class Magnoliopsida; order Caryophyllales; family Caryophyllaceae; genus Silene; species Silene latifolia. The sequence continues at coordinate 20,278,190 of NC_133535.1, forward strand.
CCCTTTTAGGCCGTGTAGAATGCCCCTTTGCGCGACATCATCTCAACCGATCAATGTCGTTTTCAACTTGTTTTCTAATTTGTTTCGAGTTCGTTTCGCAATCATTTGATCTAACTAATGAACCTGACCTAGGACCTAGGGTAGCCGTGTTTGGTTTGGCCGTGATTTGGCCGTGTCTTTTGGTCCTTTTGGTTTCGTCCGTTTTATGAATCGCTTGTTCTTTATCGCTTTATAACTTGTAATTTATCGTTTGTTCATCGAGTTGTAATTTTCAAGTTAGTTTTCCTTTATCGAGTCAAAACCTCTTTCAAAAACCTTAGTTTTGTTTGGTTAGATGGTTGTGTCCCAATGCATGTAAGAGCGTAGTAAATCGCATGTTGTTTAAAGCAACATGGCCCGGTTTATGCTAATGCATGCTTTGGTGCGTAGCCCTATGTCTAATTCGATGAGATTAAGTGAAAGCACACATCACGAGGAGTGACCCAAGGCCGTGAGTCATGTAAGCCGTGGGCCACCCCTCTTGTGCGCGGTTTCCTAGGCCGATTGGCCGTGTAATGTGTCGTGTATGGTTACGTATGTAGCAATTGTATTTAGATCGAGTTGTATCTTTAATTTATTGTTGTGTCGGCATGAAATGCCTGGTTTGTAATAGGTAGATCCCAACGGCTCCCCCATTCCCCCTAAGCCTTGTTTGCTTTCGTTTATATGTTGCTTAGATCAATCAACTCACATGCTAAATTACAACTTTGACAAAGTTAGTTTAGTTGCATCTAAATCGACATAGAAACTTCACATGTTAGGGTTAAAACGATGTTTGCATTTCATATATCGTAGTAGCTATGACCTTGTTTGAAATCCATACTTGACTTAGTAGAGGCCGTTATTGACGGGCGGGGTTGAGTGTCCTTATGGGCTTCCCAACACGTACCCTCACCCCTTACTCAAGATCTATGGTTTGTGGATCCGTCTAAATACCATTGGATTACGAGAGTCATTCAAATCGAGTGATATAGGGTACAAGTATTTATCTTTAATCACTCGTAATCGATTGGCTTTATGCTTTTCGATGAAAGGTGTAAAGTTGACTTGAACGGTTCCAAGTTCCCAAAAAACTTGGTGGCGACTCTAATTGGTCTTAATTCGATTCGAAAGAACCTCGAGTCGATTATGCCTAGTGTGGATCCCGCGGACGCAGTTCCCGAGGGCCTTGTCCACAACTCCACTCCGCCAGTGGGGGACCGCAGCCGTTCCCACCTAAGCCCCGCTCATACCATAGAGCGATAAAGCCAAATCCATTAATGTGCACATCCCTTCTGTGGCGGGTTCCATAGAAGGCGAATAATGGGCGTGAAGACACTCCCGCAAGAGACTCCACTCAGCCAGGGATGCACCCTGAAGAACACAGACAGATACAAACAATCACATCCATCAACAGTAACCAATTCAAACAACCGTCACAATACGAATATGATACTATACAACAATCACAACCAACAACCAACATATTATGTGACTAATACTGAGTAGGGAAACCCTACCTGGAATGCAACACACGCGGACGATCCCAACAGCTGTATCAAAAAGCATCTTCTATGAATCCTCCTCCTAACACATCATCACATAATCACTAACCATACAAAACTAAGACAAATCCCCAATCCCCCAAATTAAGGTTTAAACAAACTTGACTAAATACTATAAAATCGGTACGTAGATCTTACCCTCGACGCAAGAATCACAAGGATGCAAAGAACGATGAAATCCGACCTCTCAAGCTCCGGGATTTGTCAATAACACGGATGAATGCGAAGAACGTAACTTGAATCTCTTTTCAATGTGATTAGGTTTGTAAAAGTGTATTATAAAGATGACGGAAAGATTTATATATTAATCTGTATTATTAACAAAACTCGACAAAACATTACCCGTAAACCGAGCTACTCGATCGAGTAACTGACGTACTCGATCGAGTGCCACTTACTCGATCGAGTGCCCAGGCTACTCGATCGAGTACCCTACAGGCAGACTACTGTCTTAAAAACCAAAACACCCTTACTCGACAGAGTAAGGCCCACTCGATAGAGTGCCCAGAGACTCATAAAACCGTAGTATTACAGTCTTCCCTCCTTAAAAAGAACTTCGTCCCCGAAGTTCAAACCACAACAAAACAAAATATACTACCACACTCCCGACACAACAACCAAAACAAAACTCAACATAAAAACATGCTACCAACCAAACTCAACCCGACTCAAACCACTACTAAATATACCGACACAACACAAAAAGGTGTAAAAACTCTTTGCGATCATCTCCTACCCCCTTAAAAGAAACAAGGTTACATTCCCGTAACCATACATACCTGATCAAAAAGGAAAGGGTAACGCTCTCTCATGGCCTCCTCTGCCTCCCATGTAACTTCTTCAACCTCATAATTAGACCAAAGGATCTTAAGCAAGACTATCTCACCATGTCTAGTCTTCCTAACCTTCCGGTCAAGAATCTGCTTAGGCACCTCAAGGTAAGACAAGGACTTATCTAGCTCTATGCTCTCTGCCTCTAACACATGTGACGGATCACTCACATACTTGGGCAACTGAGATACATGAAACACGTTATGTACCCTATCCAAAGAAGACGGTAAGGCCAAACGATAAACAACCTCTGTAACCCGGTCTAGGATCTCATATGGTCCTATGAACTTCTGACTCAGCTTGCCTTTCTTCCCAAATATCATAACCCCGCGCATAGGAGACACTTTCAGAAGAACCTTGTCCCCAACCTAAAACTCTATATCCCGGCGATGTAGATCTGCATAACTCTTTTGCCTATCCTGAGCTCCTCTCATCCTCTCTCTGATCATCTTAATCTGCTCAACCATCTCATGTACCATCTCTGGTCCTAAAACCACTACCTCAGCACTGTCATCCCAACAAATCGGACTCCTACATCTCCTCCCATATAAAGCCTCAAATGGCGCCATGTCAATACTAGTGTGATAGCTGTTGATTTAAGAAAACTCAATCAAATCTAACCTTTGTTCCCAGCTACCACCAAAATCCATCACACAAGCTCGTAACATATCCTCAAGAGTTTTGATTGTTCTCTCTGTCTGACCATCTGTTGCAGGATGAAATGTTGTACTCATCTTCAATGTCGTTCCCAAAGATTCCTGCAACTTTTTCCAAAACCTTGAGATAAACCTCGCATCTCTGTCAGATACTATGTCTTTAGGCACCCCATGTAACCTTAGCACATTCTTTCGATAGGCCGTAGCTAATTGTGCTTTAGTCCATGTATTTCAATTGGATGAGAGTTTGGTGGAGTCCTCCCTAAACCACCATTTGTAAATATTCAAACTCCCTAACTTGCATTTCAATTATTACATTGCATTTTTGTCATTTTTAGATTTATATTTTTGTGCCTTGATCAAGATTTTAATCATTTTGAGAGAAGTGAGGGAGGGACTTATGATTTTATTGATGTGTAGTGCTTTACCTTAGTGTGGGGATAGCAATTGCCTAGGCTATTCATGCCTTCGTAGTGCCCCTACAATGAAGAACACGAGAATTGAAGAATGAAAATGACACGGGTTACGAAGTACCCACGGACGGACCTGAATCCGTGTGGTCAAGGAAGAATCCGAGCGGCCAAAGGGACAATCCGCTCGTCCTGAAGAAACCCGAGCGTCCAAGTTACTAGACGCTTGTCTGGTAAAGCTGCAAAAATCAAAAACTGGGTCTGACTGTAAATCCGAGCGTCTCAGCTGAGAATCCGCTCGTCTCATTCTGGATGGTCGTCCTTCAAGAAAGACGCTCGTCTTTTTGCTGCTAAATTTTGGGAATTTTCACTGGAAAGGAATCCGAGCGTCCACCCAGAAAGACGCTCGTCTCACCTCGAGGAATCCGTTCGTTTTCCCAGGAATCCACTCGTCCTGTGGCGTCTTTTCCTGAGCCAAATTTTGAAGAATCCGAGCGTCCCGACACCTGGTCCGCTCGTCTTCCCCTGCAGTTTCAAATGTAACGGGTCTTTTTAAAACCCTCTTCTCCCATTCATTCTCATTTCTTCAACATACAAACACTACCCAAAACTCAAAAACCCTCATCCTCTCCATCAACAAAAACAAATTTCCTCAACCAAATTCAACCAAATCAAATCCAAACTTCCTCACAACAAAAATTAGTCACTCCTTTTGCAACAACAAGTGATTCAAACACCAAAATCTTCAACTTTTGAGTCGATTTTTTTTAAGATACAAAGCAACATTCTTTCATCCTAAATCGCTTTGGGCATCACTAGAAATTGAAGATTTCAATCTTTTATTGGTGTAATCAAGCAAAGGAGAATGACAAGAACTAAAGGAGGCAACAAGGCACCCCAAAAGAAGACACTTTTCAAAAGGCAACTAGCTCTTCAAGCAAAACAATTGTCAAAGGCTTTGGTAATCCACAATGTAAGGTTGGAGGTTCAACAACAAGATCCCCCTATGGAAGATACAACATCAACAACTCCGGTCATTGAACAATTATCCGAAGGTAATTTTCACTTCCGACTCCCATAGGAAAAAATTCATTCTCTTTGCTAAGAAAACCATTATGCCTACTAAGTTTATTTGTGAAGATGCATTGTCAAAGTTGGATGTTCTTGAACAAACCAAAACCTTCTTTTAGTCTATGGGATTGGGTAAATTGTTTACAATGAAAGAATTAACATACCCCTCCCTCACCTTGGAATTTTTGAGTTCTTTGAAAGTCACAAGGGTGGAGACTCGAACCAACATCGAGTTTCGTCTTCAAAATGTTGATAGACGCTTAACTTATGGCGAATTGGATAAGATACTAGGCCTTAGTGATAACCCGAAATATATAAAGACTCCTATCAAGTATGACCCCGCCCCTTTTTGGATGGCAATTTCCGGGAAGAAATTCATACGCTTTCATGATTATCGTGCTCTCTTAGTCCACCATCCGGGCATTAGCGTATGGCATAAGGTCATTGGGAATACTTTGATAGTAAGAAATGGCACAAATCATCTTACCAAACTCGATTGTATTCTTTTTGAGTCGGCCTTGAACATTGGGAGGGAATTTACCAAGCCATATAATGCTCTAAGACTTTTGGTTGATCGATGGCTTAATGTCGATTGTGGCAAAGAAGGCACCGCCTTTATTGTCAATGGAGGACTAGTTACCCATTTGGCTAAACATTTTAACCGGAATTTCAACAAAGACAACACTTATGTGCCGGTTAAAGGGGGCCATCTTATTGATATGGCCACCATGGTTCATAAGTTTAAGTGGGTCAAGAACGACTCTCTTGACAAGAAATATGAGTGGTTAACAAATGAAGCTAGATCCTTCACATTGCCTTCCAAAATTTGCCGATTGAATGTTCACCGACCGAACTACCTTCTCCCACTCTCCGAAGAGACCGAGTATATCATTCAACAACAAAGGGACGAAATTGCCGAGCCCTCCTCCTCCATTATCACCCCACCTTACCCTTTTGAATACCACGAGTTCAAACCCAAAGATGCCAAAGTGGGAAATGATTACTTGACTCTACTCATGAGGGAAATGCATAAGTAAGCTTACAATGATAGAGTGGATGCTTACAAGGCCCAATATTTGCCCCTCCTACATCTAGCTAGGCAAGGATTTCTTGATCCATCTTGTCCTTTGCCTAGTTGGGCGGATATGGAAGTATTCTTTCCTATCACTTATAGTGGTGGTAGAACGGATGGAGAGGAGATGGTTTTTGATGAGAGTGGTGACCAAGAAGGAGAAGAAGAAGAGGTTCAAGAAGAGGAGGTCCAAGAAGAAGAGGAAAATGAGGAAGAACAAGAAAGTGAAAGTGAGAGTGGACATAATTTCACATCTATGGAGGTTGATGATGCCTCAAGAGAGGAAGATGATGATGATGATGATGATGATACGATGGGTGAGGATTAGCAAACGTTGGAGGCTCCTACATTCTTACACCTCCCTTATGGTTTATCTACTTCTCTTGTTTTTATTTTATCTTGATCATTTTGAAGAGTCCTAGCAAAATTGGAGGACTAACACCTTGGCTTCATTAAGGTGTTCATTTTTATTGTTCCCAACTTGTAAAATCCAAAATGACAATTGGTAGTTTCATGCATTGCATTCTATGTGCATGAACTCCCCCGAAATTCTTGACATTAGAAATAATGTCTATTTTGGTTTGGGGAAGTCCATGCATATGCATTGGAAGCTAATCTAAATTATGCTCTCCGCCATAACAAAAACACATGCATCATGTAGTGTAGTTTAGTGTAGTTTGCATTTAGTTTAGAAATCATGCATATTCATTGCATAATTTCCTATCGTATTGGCTATTGAGGACAATGCCCATACTAGTGTGGGGATGGGAAATTCTAACTTAACATTTATTCAAAATCCAAAAAAATTGAAAAATTGAAAAAATCCAAAAACAAGTTAATTTCCTTTGTAGTTGTAGATACCTCATTTCTGCACCTCCCGCAAGCCACCCGGTGATGATTGGGCCGCATGTTTGATACGCGGAACGATTTGTGACAGTTCGTAAGATTATCGTCAAGTGACTGCTCAAATATTAAATGTCTACCTCTTAGTTGTCATCTACGTCCCGATACGGTCGTTTTGGCAGTAATTAGAGTACATTCGGAGTCCGGGTCAAAAACCGTCTCCATTTTCTGATCCCGAGTCAGAATGTTCTGGAATGTTCCGGATATTTCTATTCTATATTTCACAAATTTTATCTTTTGGCAAATAATATCCCGTAATATTCATAAGATATTCGAATTATTTCCGTCCTACCATAACTCAAACGCGAAATCTTTCTTCAAAGGAGAAACCTCCTGGGAACAGTACGCAAGAAAGGGCCGCGCCTCTTCCAAGAGACGCAGTGGCTGCTGCGCCTTTCCCGAGCCCTTTTCTCGCATGTTTTACGTATCTTTTTCAAATCTTTCCGAGATTCACTTCCAAAGAGTCTCCGAAACCCTAATTCCTTCGCGTGATTAGTATAAATAGGAGCCTTCGTTCCTCATATTTCTCACGCGAGTGTCCGCCCTTCTCTTCTCCCTTTGCATTCTAGACTTTGTTCTTACTTATTGGCGCCTACGTGCTTGAACTTTCGACCACGTAAGCTCGGATCTTTCCGGGTACCAGCCTCTCCGTTGCATGACCGACCAATTTGACCAACTACACATCAATCAACTTAATTAATCAATCGTTTTCCTCTTACGAGGGCACTCTCTTTGCATTCGCGTCGAGCATTCACTAATCGATATCTTAGTCCTTCTCGTTTCGTCAACATGTAAGTCTGAGGGTGTATGATCCTATTTATTTATTGTATTTTACTTTTCGTTATCAATTGTAAGATTTACGTCGAAAATACCGTTAAAATCGATTTCTAAAACCCTTTGCTAAAATCTGTTTTGCGGATTTCCGATAAATAACAAGTCGAGAAAGGACGCAAAGAATCGCTGCGCCTCTTGAAGGAGCGCAGCTCTGCTGCGCCTCTTCGTGAGGGCCGCCGCAGCTTCTCGCTTCCTTTCTTCTTCGTTTGTCCTCTGTAATTCGTATTCAAATCTTTCTTTTGTTTGTTTCGTCTGTTAATTCTTCGTCGTAATAGTATATAATCCACATGTATTGTAATCATTCATCATTAGCATGTTTTAATTCATTATAAATCCGACTTAAATCCTAAATAATCCGATATTTGCGGGTTTTCGTCATTGAATTCAAACCCGGATTTTAGAGATTCAATTTGTTCATATTGAGTTTCTGGAATTCGTCATTGACATAGTTTAATCTGTTTATTCGCATGTTCGTCGCATATTCGTTGTATATCCGTCGTATTTAGTCTAATTGACTTATTTCAATAGAGGACTCATTAATATTTTCATCATTAATTTCATGTAAATAATCCGTTTCCGATTCGTCTCATTCATGTTTACTGTTTTATGACCATCATTCACATATGATTAACCTATTAATCACTTTCATCCGAGTAAATATTACCAATCCATCATTAAATTCACCAATCGACATTAACGATTTGCAGTTCCGGCTTCACAGCCAGAACTCACCCTTGGAACAAACGCAGCAACTGCTGCGCCTCTTCCAGAGGGCGCAGTCCTACTGCGCCTGTTCCAGGATGATTTCTGTCCCTGAACTCCGTTTCTGCCTTGACCTAATTTAATTAGCTTGCATATTAATTAACTATTATCCGTATTATCACCTTCTGTTGTGTTCGTTAATTTTATTTGTTTTATTTCCTTTTTCTCAAATTATCCGTTTTAAAGGTATTTTCGACATAAATCGCCTGTCCCATTGTAATTAATGTAATTTTCATTATTGTAATTTATAATCATTGTATTTCTTTTATTGTTTGTATGTCTTCACATGTAAATGAGCATTAAATCCTACTCCGACATTAATTGTATGCTAATTACGTGTTTCACCGACTTAGTTAAATCTACATGCTAGGATTAATCTAATGGATGTTGCATTGCATGCATATAGCCGACGATATATCAAGTACGAATAACTTCCCTAATCATTAGTAGAGGCCGCTATCGAGGCGGGCGGGATTAGGTGTTCGATCAAAAGAGCTTCCTAATACGTACCCTCACCCCTTACTCCAGATCTCCGTGAGCACCCGTGTTCATTGGCATCCACGAGAGTCATTCTAGACATAGAATGCTAAGGGTAATGATTGCTTAGTGTTCATGTCACTACTTTGTGTCTTGACATGACACGAGGTATTCGAACGGTTCCAATTTCCCATAAAAATTGGTGGCGACTCCATACAAAAAATGCAAACGCTTGTTTTTTCGACCTTCACCAAGCGCCCCGTGGGCGGCCCGCTGTCCACGGTTTGGCGACTCATGGGGATATACACTTACGTGTAGCTAAGGGTGAAACTTGAACAAGGTTAGGGAATAAGTTTGTACAAGACAATTGTCGGTTTTCATAACTCGGTCTTCCTAGACTGTTTTATTCGGCCTTCCTAGGCCCAACCCAACCCATTCGACCAATCCTCCCGTCTAAACGGTCCTAATTCTTATTTGGGCCTAAGGATGGATAGCGATTGACGTCATCCATACCATGATGCGTACTCTTGTTTGTATCAAGGGCCTTCACTACTTGAGGAAATGGACTTGGAATCGGCCTTACTCTTGTTTGGCACGAGCCTCTCCACAGACTTCGGGTTTGATGGTTCGGTATGGCAACCCACCCTTTAAACCAAAACCCTTTTAAATGCACTCAGCATCCCGTTATAATGCTTGTATAAATGTGTAAACCTTACGTGATCACCATTTCTAAACAAAATCATGACGAATTTTCAAAAATCAAAACCCAATTTCAAAACAAAATTTCGAAAAAAAGGCCTTCAATTAGCGCAAAATCCGGTCAAAACTCTGTCCGTTTGTCGAGTCAAAATTCGGGCCGCAAGCCCATTTCAAAACCTCACCTCGAGTCCACTCCTACAACTACACTACAGTTGACTAGGACACACATTTTCAAAGACCTTGTCTTTCTTCAAAACTCACTCAACACAAGTGGCACACACCCACTTCACGAGTCAAAACATTTCCTCTTTTAGCAAGTGTGATAGAATGGTCGATCGTGTTTTGATTCGTCGCCGACCTCTAATCCAGTTTCCAAGATGCCCGGATCAAGTGATGAAACGAATCTCCAGCAAATTCAAGATAGTAATGATCGAATCCTAGCCGCGCTAGCCCAAATGCAAGTTACCCAAGAGCAAACCTACGACCGCCTTGATCACATCGAAAGCCGTATCTATGACGTAGAGGGAAAGTTGCCTCCCCTTAAAAGTGAAGTGCTACGTAATTCCGATGACGAGTCTAGGGATGAGAATCCTCTCATGGGGATGACTGCAGCTGAGAAAAGACTCCAATACCTAGAGGAGCAATTGATGTACCTTAAGGGGGATGACATTTATAGGGAAAACAATCGCAAGTATGAAGCCGTCAATTCCAAATTGCCAACTAACTTTAGCATGACAGATATCCCTAAGTTCAAGGGGCACAAGAACCCTTTGAATCACATCCGTGCCTTCAAGGATTACATGTCTATCAAAGGCATCAAACCCGAGATGTTCTTAAGGATCTTTCCTTCATCTCTTGACACCATCCCGAAGCAATGGTTCTATACTTTAGATCACAAGAAAGTCGCTACTTGGGAAGACGCCGCAATCGAGTTCTCTAAACAATATGCGGATAATGCCGAGATCCAAGTCAACATGCGTACTCTAGAGGTTCTTACCCAAAATGACAAAGAAGGATTCACCGACTTTCTAAGTAGGTGGAGGAAAACTAGTACTCAACTAGTTGAACGCCCGGATGAGGCTACTCTTGTAGAAAAGTTTGTGGATAATCTCAAGCCCATATATGCCAACCATTTGAGATATCAAAACATCAAGACTTTCAAAGACTTAACCGTAATAGGGACACGGATTGAAGATGACATCCGTAAAGGACTCTTGTCCAAAACGGTAGGTCGAGGATATCAAGGGTCCACAAGTCGTTCATACGGCTCTACTAGCAAGACCGGCGAAGTTAACCTTCTCGAGCCATCCAAGAAAACTACCCCACCAAGGAAATTCACAAACCTTGGGGATACGTACTCCAACGCTCTAAAAAGGCTAATGAAGCAAGGTAAACTCCAACCCATTGGACCTACTCCCGAACCCGAAAGGAAGTCCAAGTTTTGGGATGAAAATTCATACTGTGAGTACCATAGGGGCAAGGGGCACGACACAGATAAATGCTACAAGTTGAAACACGTGCTTCAAGATATGATTGAAGATGGTCGACTTCCAATTCCACCAGGAGGTAAGCCCAACAACACTCAGAATCCTCTTGGAGTTCTAGTGATTACAAGTGATGAATCTACCTTAGATTGCTCACACCTCATTTCTCCCACCGAAAACGAAATTCATGCAATTGAGAAAGAAAGGCTCTACTCTACTATCTCCCCTACCATTTCCGACTTCGTCACATGGGCAAGGAGTGTAGAGAGACAAGTATGGGAACTAGAAAGCATGGTAACGACCTTGCGCAATCCCAACGCAATACCTAAAGAACGTGTACCATTGGTCTTCTCTCAAAATGCCACTATGCAAGAAGTAGTCACCGTGGTCGATAAACTAGTCGATCAAATCATACGACTAGAAGGTGATATCATGAGAATGAGGGAACTAGCTGCAGTTAATGGGGTTTGGGCCGATGATGATGAGGACGAATATCTCGTTGAAAACTCCCTAGTCAAAGAAATAGTCCAAAATGGTGAAGACCAAGATGTGGATCACCTAACTCGTTCGGGTCGCCCATATCAAAGCACTACTCAAAACGGTCCAACCAACGTCATCACACCAAATGACAACGAAGATGACCCCACTGATCATTTGCTCAAGCAACTACAGAAGACCAAGGCTGATCTTTCAGTCTAGCAACTAGTGGCAAGCTCATTTCCACATCGCCAAGCTTTACTGCAAGCTTTGGCCAAATTGAATGTGGCACATAACTCCACTCCTGAAGATGTAGTCAACTTGGTCTTCCAAGAATCACCTAAGCTAAGTAATCCTATTACTTTCTCGGATGAAGACTTGCCACCTTTTGGCGCTAGTCACAACCTTGCTCTATACATCACTGTCATTTGTCTAAAGAAGAACGTGCCAATGACCTTGGTGGATGATGGCTCCGCGGTCAACGTCATACCCCTCAAAACGGCATACAAACTAGGCATGAAAGAGTCGGATTGGACTCCTACAAATCAAGGTGTTCGTGCATATGACGGTACGCGACGAAAAGTGGTAGGACTTGCTAACCTAACCATAGCCACAAGGCCAATTGAACGAAAGGTTAACTTCCAAATAGTGGACATTGAAGATTCATTCAACATACTTCTGGGAAGGCCTTGGATTCACGCTTCCAAAGCGGTAACATCCACCCTTCATCAAAAGATCAAGATCCCACTAAATGGCAAAGTTGTGACGATCACTTCGTCGCCCATCAAGGCAATAATCGAGAAGCAATCAAACAATCAAGTCCTTGCGGATCCCGTATATGAACTTGGGGGCTTCCAAAGTGTAAGCGTTATAGAAAGTGAGTTGGCACCCTTATACTATAATCCCTACTCTAACTTGGTGGTCAACCACATACTCAAATCCCAGGGATACTTCCCTGGAATGCCTTTGAACTCAATTCGGAAGAATACCTTCGCACCATACAAGGAAGGCAACTCGACAAGGATACCACTTGGGCTAGGGTACAAACCCACAAAAGAAGAAGTTCTCGAAATGCTCGCCCAAGTCCAAAATCGCAAGCACGTAGGAGTCCAAATGAGGCCATATCTCCCTACTTTAAATGGATACTTTGTTCAAGAAGGAAGTTCAGCACTCTTTCATGGATTTCCCGAACCTTGGCATTATCTTGAGAGGAAGTTAGCCGGAATCGAGATCTTTCACGATTGCTACTTCATTCCTCCAAAAACGGTTCCTACCGTCAAAACCCGTCAAGCACCTTGCTTGACGAACAAGTCTGTTAGCCTATTGTTTGGAGAAGATCGATTCATTAGGGCCGCGCGAGATGAGATCATTACTATGATACTTCAGACGATCGCTTCAACCCCACCGCGTTGATCACGAAACCGACACAAAAAGCAAAGAAAGGATGGAGAAAATCTATCAAATGGACCAACAACCAAGGAAGACTCTTCAAGCTCACCACCGGAGAAGGAGAGATGTTCAAAGGAGAACCGAGAAGACGACGAGTTCGAGTCGGAGTCGAGTCGGAGTCGAGTCGGAGTCTCACGTAAGTCATTAGAGAATCTACTCTGTTGTCATCCCCACTCCCTTCGTTTCTCCTAGCTTAGCCTCGAGTAGTCACGGTAGTTCGGGAAATGCCCCACCATTCTTGTCCCTTTGCCACCACCGACCATGGATCGTTGGCTTCTTTGTTTCAACTTTACTCAAATCTTAATATGAATAAATCGGTTACGCTTACTCTTTGTGTTATCTTGAGTGCAATTCTGTTTACGATGATACTGAGGATGACCAAGACCCAGACTCAATCGAACTACCTCCCTACGTGGCCAAAGAAATACTACAGGAAGGGGAAGGGGGACCAGTAATAGAGGACACCGAACCCATCAATGTTGGAACCGAACTAGAACCCAAAGAACTTAGGATAGGGACTACCTTGAGCTCTACCGAAAGGGCCGATTTCATAGACCTCCTAAATGAATTCAAAGACGTTTTTGCTTGGTCCTACAAAGACATGCCAGGGATCGACAGGGATATCGCCGAACATAGGATTCCGATTAAGCCAGGTTTCAAACTTGTAAAACAGAAGCTTCGACGAATGAGAACAGAATGGGCTCTAAAGATTAAGGAAGAAGTTGACAAGCAATTCAAAGCCGGGTTCATCAAAGTCTCCGAGTATTCTGACTGGGTAGCTAACATAGTACCTGTACCCAAAAAGGATGGGAGAATCCGTGTTTGTGTTGACTTTAGGGACTTGAACAAAGCGAGTCCAAAAGATGACTTCCCCCTACCTCACATTGACATATTGGTAGACAATACTGCAGACCACGCATTACTATCCTTCATGGATGGATATGCGGGTTATAACCAAATCAAGATGGTCATGGAAGATATGCATAAGACCGCGTTCGTCACCCAATGGGGAACCTATTGTTATACAGTAATGCCGTTCGGATTGATCAACGCCGGAGCTACATACCAACGCACCGCAACTACACTCCTAAATGACATGATGCACAGAGAAGTTGAGGTATACGTAGATGACATGATCGTCAAATCCAAGGAAAGAGAGGGACATATTGCGAACCTTCGCAAGTTCTTCGCAAGACTACGAAAGTACAACATGAGACTCAATCCTCAGAAATGTACATTTGGGGTAACATCTGGCAAACTCCTAGGATACGTTGTTAGCCAACGGGGTATAGAAATAGATCCTTCCAAAATCAAAGCTCTGATCGAAATGCTGCAACCTCAAACAGAAAAAGAAGTCGGAGGATTCCCGGAAAAGTGCGGATATAAGTCGATTCATATCGAAACTTACGATGATTTGTGAGCCTATCTTCAAGAAACTCAAGAAAACAGACCATACCATGTGGGATGATGATTGTCAAAAGGCGTTTAACCGAATCAAGGAGATATTGGCTAAACCACCAGTGCTCATGCCGCCGCAACGAGATCAACCTCTTGGTTTATATCTCACAGTAACTGAAACCGCCATGGGTGCCATGCTAGCTCAAACTGTAGGAAGCAAAGAAAGAGCTGTTTACTATCTAAGTAAGAAGTTCTTGGAGTACGAGTGCAAATACTCACAACTCGAAAAGACATGCCTCGCTCTTGTATGGGCAACGAAGAAGCTACGTCATTATATGCTTAGCTACTCCGTCAAGATATACTCCAAAATGGACCCCGTCAAATACCTCTTCGAGAAACCCGTCCTCAACGGACGTATGGCAAGATGGACTCTGATGCTCTCGGAATTTAACCTCAAATATGTGCCACTGAAAGTTATAAAAGGTCGCGCCGTCGCCGAATTCTTCGCAGAAAATCCTATCAATGACGCACAAACCATAGATACTTGGTCATTTCCCAACGAGGACATACTTCAAACTGATGTAGACTCCTGGGACCTATACTTTGACGGAGCATCAAACTTAAGAGGGTTTGGGATAGGAGTGTTGCTCATTTCTCCCGAAGGTGAGCATACACCGATTCTTTGTCAAACTCGACTTCGAGGTGACAAACAATGTTTGCGAGAATCGAAGCTTGTCTCATTGGACTATAAGCGGCGATAAGCTTAGGCATTAAAAACCTTCGAGTACATGGAGACTCATCACGATCATCAACCAAGTTACAGGATCCTGGAAAATCCGAAGCGAAAGCCTCGCACCCATCGTGCTAGGATAGACCAAGTCGCTCAATTCTTTGATCACGTAACATACCTACACCTACCTCGGGAGGAAAATCAATTCGCAGACGCTCTTGCGAAACTTGCATCTTTGATAAATATGCCAGATCACATGATAGAAATGCCCTTGTGCATCGAACGACGGTCGAGCCGCTTACGTCCATCAAATCACCGATGAAGAGGAAATCGCACAGGAACCCTGGTTCCAAGCAATCCTGAATTTCAAGCTTAATGGTACCTATCCACCGGATATGGACAAGAGGGGACAACGTGCTATACGCCTATTAGCTTCCCAATACATTCCGATGCAAGGAGAATTATACAAAAGAACACCTCTTGGTGTAGTCTGCGATGCCTTGATCATTCACGGGCACGAAAGGTGATGGAAGAAGTCCACGACGGAGAATGCGGTCCTCACATGAGTGGGCCCATGATGGCAAAGAAAATCACACGCTTGGGATATTATTGGACCACAATGGAATCCGATTGCATCAAATACGTGAGACATTGCCACAATTGTCAAATCTTCGGGAATGTACAACATGTCCCTCCTTCGTTGCTCTACACGATGACATCTCCTTGGCCATTCTCTCGCATGGGAAATTGACATAATCGGAAAATAACCCCACCGAACAGAGGTCACTTTTTTCATTCTAGTGGCGATTGACTATTTCACCAAATGGGTAGAAGCGGCTTCCTACACTGGTCTTACGGCAAAAAATGTGGCCAAATTCATACAAAATAACATCATCTGTCGATATGGTTGCCCACATGAGATCATTAGCGATAATGGGTCACACTTCCAAGCTGAAACCGAGCAATTGCTAGCCAAATACAAGATTAAGCATCACCACTCTTCGCCATATAGACCACAGACTAACGGAGCGGTAGAGGCAGCAAACAAGAATGTTGTCACAATTCTCAAGAAAATGATTGACAACTATAGAGATTGGCCAAGCAAGATACCTTTCGCCTTATGGGGGTACCGTACATCTGTCAGGACGCCCACTAGGGCTACTCCTTTCTATTTGACCTACGGAATGGAAGCTGTACAACCAGTCGAGCTAGAGATACCATCCTTGCGTATTCTACTAGAAAGTCAAATCCCGGAGGCCGATTGGAAGAGGGATAGGTATGAAGAACTCATCCTCCTGGATGAACGTAGGCTACGGGCCTTACATAATGTCCAAACATATCAAGCACGTATCAAACGAGCTTTCAACAAAAGGGTTAGGCCAAGAAACATCAAAGAAGGAGACTTAGTACTCAAATCGGTTAGAGCTCTTTTACCTGTCGACCCACGGGGAAAATTCAAACCTAACTGGGCCGGACTATTTCTAGTCAAAGCCATACTCTCGGGGGGTGCGGTTAGAATCACAGACCTAGATGGGAATGAGTTTTCAAACCCCACAAACATCGACCAATTGAAACGGTACTATGCCTAGAATAGGACAAAAACGCGCCTCGCGTAAACCCATGTGTCGCTCTTGCGGCACTAAATAAACGGCCCCTGGCCAAGCTGAAATAGGCTAAATGTCACTGTGCTCTTGCATTTTGACAAGTTTGTCATCCTCATATCATCAAACAAACTAAATTCGCACCTCCAGAGTAAGCAAAAGCTCATGCTTATTTTCTATGTTCATTACAAGCTCTTGCTTCGAACAATTATTCTTTTACATTTACTCGAACTACGCGCAAGGGTTTGATTTCGCTTTTTAAGTGAATACGTAGGCAATCCTTCACGGGATTCAACCCATTATATCTAAAAATGTAAATAGAAGGACATTTGCATTGCATTTGAAATTCGACAAGAATAATAAGTGGAAAATCTCAACGGTTTCATAACCATTTAACCTTTTTTATTTCATTCACTTTCTTATAATAGTAGTACGTTACATAATAAAAATAGAATAGGCTAGGATTCTAAAAATCCCTCCTTTTTATTACAACAACAATAGTAATAATAATCAAATAATAAATAAAGACTCGGGCTATTCCTCCATCTTCCCCTTGCCCTTGTCATTCTTGTCATATTTCTTGTCACGACCTCGAGCCGGCGCTCTTGCACCACTTCGGACCTAATCACCAACGGTCTTTCTCGAGGCCCCGACTCGCCATTCTTGCCAACCACCATTTCCGCGACAGGAGTAGTCTTTGATTTCTTTGAAGGATGAATGACTTGAAAGCCGGCTTCTTCTTCTCCCTCTGTCGGATGCTTCTCCTTCTCTTTCTCTCCCTCACGCACCTTGTAATCAACAGGCTCGCGTTTCCTCAGTCTCTCGCGCTCTTCCGGAGTTGCAGCCTTTCTCCACCTCAGATAAGAGTCCGACACCCACAAAGCATTGGCGGAGAAGCTCAAAAACCACATGTTTCTTTGGGCCCATTTAATGGCCCACTCCCTTCGGCTCTCTGTAGTAAGTGCCATAGCAGTCTGCGGGACGGTAACAAGCCTAGGGATCGTCTGCTTCAACCCAACTTGCCGCATCAATCTTTCCGGAAAGATGCATACCATAAACTCCAATCCCGGAATGCGCACGGACCTAGTGGGATCCAAGGAAGATACTCCAGTGACGGACTTGAGGTGCCACCACGGTACAACCCACCTAATCAACGGACCATCATCATTCTTCAGCTTGTTCTTCCAATAATCGCAGACCCGAGTGAAGTCCACCATGTACAACCGCGTCCTCATCGCAATCGAACGGGAATGATAGGAAAGTGCATGAACAGGGGGCTCGATCAATCGGAGCCGTTCCATAAGCCAAACCTACCAAGAGCAGGTATTAGATATCAAAAAAAAAAAAAAAAAAAAAAACGAAAAAAAAAAGAAAAGAAGATGATGTCTTTTACCTGCAAAATGACGGGACTCCCCAAGAACGGCAGATCGCGGTTGGATTTCCTATTATCCAAACCCAAAATGATCTCTCCTAAGCATAAGCAAGCTGGGCTCCTGCGCAGCTCCATTTGCTCAATAAGGCTCAAAAGACGGAGATCACCTCTCAAGTCTTCGTCAACGTGTCCCTGGAAGACGTACACGTGCAACAAACAAAAGCCAAATGCCCTCCTCCTAGCAACATGAGAAATAGTAGGGTCGGCCCTGTTGATGAATCGGTCTATAAAATCCAACATCCTCACGCCTTTCGGGGTAACTAGACAATCCACCTCAAGTCTAGTCAGTCCAAGCAAGTCTCTGAATTTGCTCTTGTACTCTTGTGAAGTAGAAGGGATGGCAGGTAAATGTTCGGGGTCCCACCCACCAATAGCAGCAATTTCTTCAGGAAATGGGCAAATATCACCTCCCGGGAACGCGAAAACATGATAATTCGGGTCCCAATAGTCAAGGCAAGCATCCAAGAACGGTTTTACTACCTTAATGAGTTTCAAACTCAACAAAGACCCAAGGTTATAAGCACCCATGTCGTGCTTCTCCATATTCGAAAACTCGTTGGTCCATTCTTTCAAGCGGATCTCCAAAGTATTCATAATGACAATTTTTTTTTCTTGAAGATTTATTTTGAGAGTTTTATGTGAATAGACGAGGAGGAGACGGAAGAATCGTGTGAATTAACGCCCCGTCGACGCTTCTATTTATACCAATTGCTGTTTCCAAAAATCCGCCAGAACGGACCTGCTTGGGAACAGGCGCAGCACTCGCTACGCCTCTTCAGAGGGACGCAGCTCATGCTGCGCCTCTTCCCCAGTATCACTTCTGTGATTTCCGCGTTTGGATCTTTCTGAAGGAAATGTAGATTCATATACATAAATAACATACTCATATATGCTAAACTAATTTGTCATAAAATTAAAACGGATTTTATGCATGCAAACAATAATATAAATAGAGGAGAAATAATGTCCTTACATTCAATATTTCGGCTATATTGGGCACAAGAGAGATCACCTTTCTCTTCTTGTTCTTGAGCTATTCCAATGGATGAACAAGATCTAAGAATAAGATCTCTCCCCAAGCTTTATACCCAAGGCTTAACACTTAATCTAATTAATATTATGAATACTAGTATAATATTAATCTAGTAGAAAAATGACCCAAAATTATTATATACACTTAATAATTTCGGCTATATGGGAGAGAAGAAGAAGAGAGAGTTTTGTCTCTCTAGAAATCTTATATTTTGATGAGTAAAAGAATGAATGAACATCCACTACCTCTTAGTGAATATTAGGCAAAAATGAGAAAAATCTCAAGTGTTTTTCTTCCCAAAAACCGGTGGGAGTGGAGGAAAAGGAAAGAGCCAATGCATGAAATTGTTGCTCTTAACAATGTTCATAGGCTTGCATGGCTAGATTACTTTATAATCATTATGCTTTCTTATTTAAAATATAAACACAATTTAAGCCTAATCCCCTCCATTATTTCGGCATTTACATAATATGGAGTCCATATTATTTTTGTCAATTGTCTACATGTTACATGTCACATGTCACATATATTTGTTATGTAATTTTTAATATATTAAAAATTCAACGTATTATCAAAAATACGTCATATACAAAAATTGACTTAGTAATTTCATAATTACTTGTGCCAAAATATTTTTTACCATTTACAAATCACAACAGATTGTATTTATAATAATTCATTCAAATCCAATTGTTTCTTTAAACAATAATTTCATCCGAGTAATGATACAATTCGATTACTCAGACCGTATCTCATTTAATCATATTTCAATTTGATACGTAAATTTTACTACCAAAATTGTCCGTCAATTTTTCAAGAAATTTAATTAACTCGTAACATTATACGATTAATTAAATAATCAATTAAGTGTATTGCCCTTTAGGTATGACCTAGGGGTCAACTCGATCACCACCGTCACACGACAGTAATGTCAAACTCTAGTCAGCCAATCATTACCGATATATGTTGACCAGTTGACAGTAACAATATTACTTCCCAATTGTATTCTTAAAATGAGATTTAATAATGATATTTAAATCATGTGATCGCACTATTGTTGAGGACACATTTCCCAACAATCTCCCACTTGTCCTCGACAAGTGTGCGTCACCAATTCTCTTGTCCTATTACTATCTCCCACTCAATGCAAGGTGTCTTTCAGGTCGTACTTGCAAGTGATCATATCGAGAGTGGTTTCCTCGATCCGGAGAATAACGATTGACCGGATTTATCCACTCGGATACCTTCCGAGCGTGGCCACGCATTTCCAGTTCATTGCTCCTCGAGTGGCCCCGAGATATTGTTATAACCCGACAAGGGGTGGACAATTCCTATCGCACTCATTCCCTTCGACTAGCCACAGCCATCATAACCCAAAATATGCCCATTTGACCCCATTTACGAAGGTCGTAGTAACACAAATCAAAGTTAATCTGAAACTGTGCCATCTTAGGAGAATAGTCTTTAGTCAAAAGAATTGACTCATTAGAATACTATAGTAGCTCTCGCCACGACCAGGCTATATAAATTTCCAGAACTCTATAAGCGGTCATTAGGCCTGACAAAATGTTCCTAACAGTCTGCCTATGTGATCGACTAGTCATCTCACATGACGGTATGGCACTTGAACTTGCCATCAATCGCCTCACACTCTAGTCACTTCGAGACGTCACCTCATATAAGTAACTATGGGCAAAACAATGTTAATCCATGTTCACTTTAACGGGGTTCAATTGTCTCTACAACCCGTTTGGATGTAACAAAGTATAAATTAAGGATAAAAGACAAATGCGATTATGAACATGAACAAAAACAACACTTTTATTTCATTTCAAAACCTAACAAAAATTTGGTACACGTTTAAGTCCCATGGACGCAACATGCCCATCATGCTTAGCTGCGATAAAGGCTTGGTGAGCGGATCGGCTATGTTGTCATCCGTCCCAACCTTACAAATCGCAATTTCCTTTCTTTCAATGAAATCTCTTATTACATGATACTTTCTAAGTACATGTCTAGATCTATTACTAGACTTTGGCTCCTTAGCTTGGAAGATCGTCCCACTATTATCACAATAGAGAGTGATGGGATCATCGGCGGTAGGTACTACTTTTAGACCTTCCGTGAATTGCTTGATCCACATAGCTTCCTTGGCGACTTCGATGCTTTGCTATGTACTCACCTCCGTTGTCGAATCCGCGATTCTGACTTCCTTGAAGCTTCTCCACTACTTACGGCACCACCATTGAGCATGAAAACAAAACCAACTTGTGATTTCATGTCATCTCTATCTGTTTGAAAACTTGAGTCCGTGTATCCTGTAACACGCAACTCGGTGTCTCCTCCAAACACAAGGATAGAGTCCTTAGTTCTTCTCAAGTACTTAAGGATGTTCTTGACGACAATCCAGTGACTCTCACCTGGATTTCCTTGATATCTACTCGTCATGCTCAAGGCATACGAGACATCAGGACGTGTGCATATCATGGCATACATGATTGATCCAACAGCGGAAGCGTAAGGGATCAACTTCATGCGTTCAACATCATGGGGTTCGGAGGGACATTGAGTCTGGCTCAATATCGTTCCGGTTACCATAGGTACCAAACCCCTTTTGGATTTGTCCATGCTGAATCGTCGAAGAATCTTATCAACATAAGACTCTTGACTTAGTGCCAATATCCTCTTGGGTCTATCTCTATAGATCCGGATACCTAATATGCGTTGTGCCTCTCCTAAATCCTTCATTTGGAAGTGGTTACCTAACCACTTCTTAACAGAAGACAACATTGGAATATCATTTCCAATGAGTAGTATGTCATCGACATACAAGATTAGGAACACAACATTGCTCCCACTGAATTTCATGTATAAACATGGTTCCTCAACATTTCGAGTGAAACCATTTTCTTTTATAACATGATTGAATCGATGATTCCAACTTCTAGATGCTTGCTTAAGACCATAAATGGATCTCTTAAGCTTGCACACTTTGTTAGGATTTTTAGAATCAACAAAACCTTCGGGTTGTATCATGTACACCTCCTCTTCTAAATGCCCATTTAGAAAAGCGGTTTTGACATCCATTTGCCAAATTTCATAATCATGAAATGCGGCGATCGCTAACAAAATCCGTATGGATCTTAGCATGGCTACGGGGGCGAAGGTCTCATCATAATGGAGACCTTGGACTTGGGTAAATCCTTTTGCCACTAGCCTAGCTTTGTAGACATCGTCATGTCCTTCTATGCCATTTTTGACCTTGAATATCCATTTGCATTGGAGGGGTCTTGCCCCTTTAGGCAAATCTACCAAGTCCCAAACTTGGTTTTCAAGCATAGAATCCATTTCGGATTTCATGGCTTCAAGCCATAAGGTGGAATTAGGACTAGAGATTGCGGCCTTGTAGGTGGCGGGCTCGTCACTTTCCATAAGTAACACATCGAGTGTTCCATCTTCTTCGATAAGTCCCACATATCGATCGGGATGGCGAATTACTCCGCCCGTCCTTCTTAGTGGAGGAGGTACAACCGCGTTAGACGACGAAGGAACATCTTCTTGCGTCTCTATCTAGGTTTGTGGCTCTTGAACTTCATCAAGTTCAAAATTTCTCCCACTCTGTCTTTTAGAAATAAATTCTCTTTCTAAGAAGACAGCCTCACAAGACACAAACACTTTATGATCTTGAGGTTTGTAGAAGTAATACCCTCGAGAGGTCGAGGGATAACCTACAAAGATGCATTTTTCGGATCTTGGGGCTAGCTTGTTGTCGTTCTTAGTTTTGACGTAAGCATCACATCCCCAAATCTTCATATAGGATATATTTGGGATCTTACCCGTCCACATCTCACATGGAGTCTTTTCGGTGGACTTTGTGGGACTATTATTCAAAGATCGAATTGCGGTTTGTATCGCAAATCCCCAAAACGAGTTCGGTAACTCGGTTTGACTCATCATGGATCGAACCATATCTAGTAAGGTTCGATTTCTCCTTTCGGCAACACCATTAAGTTGAGGTGTTCCGGGTGGAGAAAGTTGTGATATAATACCACGACTTTTCAAGTGTGAATCAAATTCAAGGCTAAGGTATTCACCACCACGATCGGATCGTAGTGCCTTAATCCTTTTGTTCAATTGGTTCTCTACTTCGTTTTGGAATTCCTTGAATTTCTCAAATGCTTCACTCTTATGTTTCATTAAATAGATATACCCATATCTACTTAAGTCATCGGTGAAGGTTATAAAGTAGTCATAATTACCACGAGCGGTGATACTCATTGGTCCGCATACATCGGTGTGTATGAGTCCTAATAGCTCACTAGCTCGTGTCCCTTTACCGCTAAAAGGATTACGAGTCATTTTGCCAAGTAGGCAATATTCGCATGTACCAAATGATTGATAATCAAATGGTGTAATCACATTAGTAGAAATTAATCTTTTGATGCGATTCTCGTTTATGTGACCTAATCGACAATGCCAAATGAACGCTTCACTTGGGTCACTTGTTTTGAGTTTCTTTGATTGAATGTTATAAATATCATTAGTCGGTTTTGAGGTCTCTAAAATGTAAATGCCATTTATGGAAGAAGCTTGGCCAATAACCAAATCATTCCTAGAAATAGAGCAACGATTGTTCTTAATGACAAAACAAAAACCGTCCATGTCTAGCATGGCGATTGAGATAATGTTTTTAGAGAGCGTAGGAACATAAAAACAATTATGCAAATACAACTCAAAACCGTTTGGCAAAGCTAGAACATAAGTTCCTTTGGATTCGGCCGCTACCCGAGCTCCATTTCCAAGTCGAAGATCCACATCTCCTTGCTAAGCTTCTCCACATCTCTTAAACCCCGTAAATGATTACAAAGGTGAGAACCACAACCGGTATCTAGTACCCATGTCGTAGTGGAAGTATAATTTATATCAATAACATAAATTTCTTTAGGAATTGTACCTTTTGGAGTAATGAGTCCTTCCCTTATATTTCGCAAATACATAGGGCAATTCCTAAGCCAATGTCCCATGCCATAGCAATAATGGCACTCATCATTAACTTGCTTGAAGTTTTTGACTTTCTTTGCTTTCTTCTTGAACCTCTTGCCCTTTGAAGCAAGAACTTGATTGCTAGAGCTCCCACTAGCTTTGGCATCTTTATCTTCCAGAGACAAAGACCCTATAGATCGTATGAGGTAGTCTTCCTGAGACGGACTCACACGAGGTCTAGTAGTAGTGGGTGGTTTAGAAGAAGTGATGAAATTTAGGTTTCCATCCGAACCTATCCCGAAATGAAGTTCTCTAGTTGTATCGAAATTATTGTTGGAGCATACGTCATCAAGAACATGGTGATATGACTCAATAGTAATTGGTGCGGTAGCATTTGTTGGATTCATTGTAATGCACTACAAATATGGAGGAAAGGAAATATTAACATTTGTCTTTTTAAATCATACTTGCAAATTTAACAAGATATGAACATTTATATAGTGACCTCTACCCAACTATAATAAATGATTCCAAGACCCAAATTCATATCGACTTAGGCACGGTGGGGCCGATACATCCTTTATCAATATAACTCGGTGGATTAACGTTTAATCGATTCTACTTTTAGAACTCTTGGTCGATAATATTACATTAACAATTATCTATAGCCCAAAACACATCGACAAGGGCACGGTGGGGCCGATACATCCCTTATCAAATACTTTTGTTGAGTTCAATCCAAATTTCGAATAAATGTGTCCATGATCCAAACCCACATTAACTTGGGCACGGTGGGGCCGATACATCCCTCATCAACATGAATTCGGTGGATTAACATTCATCACCCACTTCCCCTACGTAACAAGGTTTGTACACCGGTGGGGCCGAGCGCACTCCCTCGCGAAATAGGTTTTCATGGTTTCTACTATTTGGTAAGGCTATGTCTCAATTGATAGTTTTAGCGAGAGGTCATGTCAAATTATTATCTATCACGTTTTAAGTGAACTAAAGCGGTGAACTACGATAATTATATTTGACACGGTCGATAAACTCGATAAAATAAGACAATGCATGTTTAGTTATGGCGATTTAGCGATGCATGTGACATAAAATAAAATGCAAGCATAAAGATAAATAAATCCTAGTATGGCCTTTCCTAAAATAGAAAAACTATTAATCTATTACATATTCGGAAACCAACTCCATTGGTCCCTTGAACTTGGGTTGTGGCACACATCTCGAGGTAACACCGTCTTTATGTATCGCCATTCTTGAAGAAATCCGTCTTTTGGGACTCGGAATGAATAAAATTACATAATAAATTACATAATTTCCTATTATACATTTGTAACTAAAATAAAATAAATCTATTAAATTACAAAACGGTGATACGAGATCACAATAAAAATTACAACCGAATCGATATTCCCATACATTTCGGGAAATACCAATTAAAATCTAAGGCCATACTAAGTAAAATTACATAATTCAAAATTACATAAATTAAAATTATGACAATCATAAAGAAAAATGCAGCATTATAATATGTATAAACATGCTCAATTTTTATGCTAAATCGCCTTTTAATTAGCCAATATCGTATATTACTCGGTTTTTACGGATTTGCGTGATTTCAACATTTTATAATCACAAAAATACATAAACTCATATTTATGCATAAGCTAATTACCCTAACCTCTTAGGACTCAAAATATAGTCTTCACTAATAATTTGACCATAATTAACTTTTATTTACAAAATTGTTCATAAATGGACCAAAATTACAAAAATAAGCTATTAAACTTCAAATAAATCACAAAATTTCAAATAAATTCAAAATTTGAAATTTAAATTCATGAACATTCTGGAAAAATCCATGACACTCATAATGTTCAAAATCTTAGGTTAAAAATTTCGAAAAATTTCCGGAAAAACAATGTTGCGGTTTATCGATATTTAATAAAATAATCATAAAAACATGGAAAAATTATTTTCATTAACTTTTCAATTTTAGATCTGAAAAATACAATAAAATGCAACATTAGACGTTTTTCCTAAGTCATAGATTATGTTTTATTAATTTTACACTAATAATGTCACTATTTATGCTAATTTTTCTTCAAAAATTCATAAATCATGCTAAAAGACTTCTTTATAGCCAATTATTTTACACACATCTTGTAAAATTGCATGTGACAACATATTAATTTTCTATGACCAGATTCGAAATTTAACTCATATTAACCTATTTTTCTCTTAAATCCGAATTTAATAATGAAAAATTCATTTTTCGAGCATAACAAGTCCAAAAATTATGAAAATTTACAGGTTATCTCAAAATAATATATGTAACAACATATCCAAAAACCAAGTGAAAATTCGAAGTATAGCTATTTTTAGACCAAAAATGACATTTTTACTCATAAAATCACATTTAAATGCCATTATTGTAAAATATGAACAATAAAAATCCGAAAAATTAACCAAAATATCCTAAAACACTTTAGGACCAGAAATATTAACATGCATGTAATAATTTCGTGATATATCATAATAACACAAATTTTACAAGTTTTATTTTGTTATTCATATAACTCGGAAAAACTTTTAACCAATTTGCATGCAAACAACCGTGGCTCTGATACCAATTGAAGGAAATGTAGATTCATATACATAAATAACATACTCATATATGCTAAACTAATTTGTCATAAAATTAAAACGGATTTTATGCATGCAAACAATAATATAAATAGAGGAGAAATAATGTCCTTACATTCAATATTTCGGCTATATTGGGCACAAGAGAGATCAGCTTTCTCTTCTTGTTCTTGAGCTATTCCAATGGATGAACAAGATCTAAGAATAAGATCTCTCCCCAAGCTTTATACCCAAGGCTTAACACTTAATCTAATTAATATTATGAATACTAGTATAATATTAATCTAGTAGAAAAATGACCCAAAATTATTATATACACTTAATAATTTCGGCTATATGGGAGAGAAGAAGAAGAGAGAGTTTTGTCTCTCTAGAAATCTTATATTTTGATGAGTAAAAGAATGAATGAACATCCACTACCTCTTAGTGAATATTAGGCAAAAATGAGAAAAATCTCAAGTGTTTTTCTTCCCAAAAACCGGTGGGAGTGGAGGAAAAGGAAAGAGCCAATGCATGAAATTGTTGCTCTTAACAATGTTCATAGGCTTGCATGGCTAGATTACTTTATAATCATTATGCTTTCTTATTTAAAATATAAACACAATTTAAGCCTAATCCCCTCCATTATTTCGGCATTTACATAATATGGAGTCCATATTATTTTTGTCAATTGTCTACATGTTACATGTCACATGTCACATATATTTGTTATGTAATTTTTAATATATTAAAAATTCAACGTATTATCAAAAATACGTCATATACAAAAATTGACTTAGTAATTTCATAATTACTTGTGCCAAAATATTTTTTACCATTTACAAATCACAACAGATTGTATTTATAATAATTCATTCAAATCCAATTGTTTCTTTAAACAATAATTTCATCCGAATAATGATACAATTCGATTACTCAGACCGTATCTCATTTAATCATATTTCAATTTGATACGTAAATTTTACTACCAAAATTGTCCGTCAATTTTTCAAGAAATTTAATTAACTCGTAACATTATACGATTAATTAAATAATCAATTAAGTGTATTGCCCTTTAGGTATGACCTAGGGGTCAATCGATCACCACCGTCACACGACAAAAGAATGTCAAACTCTAGTCGACCAATCATTACCGATATATGTTGACCAGTTGACAGTAACAATATTACTTCCCAATTGTATTCTTAAAATGAGATTTAATAATGATATTTAAATCATGTGATCGCACTATTGTTGAGGACACATTTCCCAACAATTTCTTAATTCTATAACGAATAATTTCCTATTCTTACGGGATTTTATTTTGGTAAATACGAGCAGTTTACCATGTTTCAAGTTTCCTATTTTCGCGGGCACGCATTTCGAGACGACATCGACAGTTCGCCATTTCACCACATGTGCACATTTTCATTTTAGGAAATACATTTCATTTTTATTTTTTAGAAATAATTCCAATTCCTCATTTTAGGACATAATTTCCATTATAATTCATTTACTTCTTTTATTATTATCTTTATTTTCTTAATTTCATTTCCACATCTCTAACTTACAGATTTGTTTTTTCTTTTTTTTAGGGGGTAACCCTCCTTACCGTCCGGTCATTTCCGGCAAATTTTTTGCTTTTCCTCGTGTTCTTTTGCGTCTCATTTTGCGCTGATTAAAGGCCTTATGTATATAAAACGTATGTTTTGCATAATTTCTATGTAAATTTCGGCGGCATGAAAGATGACAACAAAAACCGTTATCTACCAAACTGTTCAAGAACTAACTGCATGTACAAGCAACACAACCCAAAAAAAAGGCACTCGGGCCGTCGTATATACACCAAACAGAGCAAATGTACAAGCAAAGCCGGGGCTTGCGCCCAAACAAAGTCCAAAAGTCCAAGCAAATCGGGGGCTTGCGCCCAAACAGAGTCCAAAAATATTTCAAAATCAGATGTCCAAATGTACAAGTCTACAAAACTACACAAAACTACTGCTAGGCGCCCTCCAACTCGGCAACTCTCGCCACCAGAACGGCGATCTCGGCGTCCCGAACCTCGAGCTCCTCGGCAAGCGAGCCGTCTCCTCCCGAGATCGGGTCAACTCTCGCTCCACTCGCGGTCACCACATGAAACAAGAAATAAATTGGCTCATGTCAATCAATTCAAGCAAGATCGAAAATCAAAATCAAAAAAAAAAAAAATCAAATAAGGTTCATACCGACAACCTCGACCACCGACGAGTGCCTCGATGGCGATGGCTCGCAACCGGTTGGCCACCCTCCATAGCGCCACGAACCGGGACGGCGCGACTGCATTATCAAAAAAATTCTCGAAATTGAGCAAACTCAATCAAATGTGTTCTTACACAAAAGTCATACAAGTTGGAGGCTTACCCTCCGAATCGATCTTGCCAGATCATCTAAGCCGGATCCGTCACAAATCACGGCTACGTCAAAGTCACGCAACTCGGAGATCGTCGTCCTCCCGGTCGCGTCAGTGTACTCGAGGGTCTCGGGGTACTCTGGGGCTCGATGCCCGCCGCCTCAACCTCCTGCAAAGACAAATAGCTCTCATAAATCGATGATCCTTCGTCGTAATTCTCGGAATCAAATCAAGAAAAAAAGTAAAAGACACTCACCACTACCGGCCAGTACGCCAACCTCCCGTAAAGGAACGCCGAGTAGTCCTCGCCAGGCAGAAGAAGGTCGTCGCCACTGGCACCAGCCAAGTCCGCCTCCCTCTCAGCCTCAGAAGGCTCCCTAAACATCGTCCTGGGAGGATCGACGGGAACCGTCAACGCGTCCCGAGAGCACTGACGAGCCAACAGCTCGCCCAAGTACCACACAGGACCCATCGACGTCCTCAACAACAGCCGACTCGGGCTCCTAGGTCGAAGGACCTCAGCGACGAAAGGGGGCGCTCCAGCGTACTCCGACCAAGGTCTGGGCACCCACTGTAACAATATAAAAGCACAGATCATCCCTATGACCAATTAAAAGCAAAGTATAAGAAGAGTAAATGAATACAAATGGGACACTCACGCTGCTCAGCTGAAGAGCGTTCACGTCCCGCCGGTAGACATTGTGAGAAGAACGCTTGCTCTTCGTCCGACACATGACCCAATCCCTCACCACGGGATAGGCCCTCTCCAACGGCTCCGTCCTCTTGGGCGCGAGGCCCGGAAAGTAGGAGTACACCCACGCCTGTAAAGCAGAATAATCAATGACGATCTTTCGTGATTTGATAAAGAAAGGAATTTACTTTGGTCTAAATGAAGGTTCATACCTCCAACAAGAGCCTGTGTCCGACGGCGCCGGAGAAGTCCCCTTCTCCATCAACTCCGGACGAACCATGGCCCTCATGAAGCGGATGAGGACCGCAAAACCAGCATGACCCGGTCCCAACGCCCTAGGGAACTCGGTCGAAAGAAAGGGAAGGAGCTTCGTCGACACCTCTCGCCCTTGTCTCCGAGGTAAATCGAAGACGAAACCACCAGAGCCACGACGAACCCTCTCGCTCACCAGTCACAGGGAGGAGGAGCCGTCTCCCTCCCATCAAGCGTCGCCGCCACGCCGGGTCTTCCCGCAAAGTAGTCTCGAACGTAAGTCTTTGGGTACCAAACCCGCATCGCAATAGCCTTCGGCGACAAGTTCCAGCCGATCAATCTCCTCGCCTCGGCCGAGTCCGCCCTCATGGCGGTCTCCGCCACACCATCTCCTCGGCCCGCACACGGACCGAAAATCATGCCGTAATCCTCCGGAGTGACACCCACCTCACCAAAAGGTAGGTGAAACGTGGAAGTCGTGTCCCAAAACCGGTCCAAGAAAGCGCGGACCAGGCTAAGGTTAGCCCGCAACTTCCTCTTCACGATATCCCTCCAGGACACAACCAGGAGGACCAAACGCTCCACGCTCGATCATGGCCCTCTCCTCCGCCGACAGCTGCTCGTAGTGCTCCATCGCTGTCGTGTAACCCGAGAACGACCTGATGTTCCCGGTCTCCTATTATGATTTGAAACAAAGCTATCTTTAGTTTTGAATAAAATTTGAAAGAAATTTGGACAAAAAGAATGAAAGAGGATGGGTAATGAGTAGTGAATTCTTATTTACCAAGCTCTTCACCGTCCTGTAGGACAGGTGACCCTCTGCAGCCCACACGAGGTGCCTACTCTCCCAAGTCTCGGCCACGCAGAGCTCCTCTCGGTGACGACCTCCTCGCCCGACGTTGGCCCGTCTCGGGGCCTCCTCCTCCTCGACGGCCTCCTCCTCGTGAGCCTCGTCTCCAGCAGCCATCACCGCAGCGGTGAAGGCCTGCTCTAAAGCATCCTCAACAATAGCGGCGTCTATCTCCATGGGAGCTCTCCCAGAAGTAGAAGCCTCATCACCTGCAACGTTAAAGCAAATTCAGGCCGCGTCATACGACGACAAGCCTTTGTTAAGGGGTTTTCGAGCCTTCAAAGCCCTGAAACTACTCCTCCCGTGCCATCCTTGGCCACGTTCCCACCAACCCGATCACTCATGCGATAAATTGGGTCAAGTCAAGTCCAATTCGAAGCCTAGTTCTGGGTTCGAGTCGGAAATTCGGCAGCATTTCGCTATCACGGTGATTATGCCCTAGAAAGGTGTCCTGAAAAAGTTGTCTTAAACCAAAATTCCGAGATGGTAAGAAGTTTACCCATCATTCAAGGATCCCAAATATCAAATTTCGTCGCCAATGGGCAATCCTAAGGCTATTTTCGAAGCAAATTACGGTTCAGCTGTAAAACCGTCTCAAAGTTCATTCAAAGGCTCAAAACTTGATGAAAATTCGAAGCGAATGCATGGTTGTGTTCCTAACACTACCTACTATCCATTTCTAACATCAATTTGGCAAGGCAAGTCCGTTTGGGGGAAAAGCCCCAAATTTTCGATCAAAAGGGTCGAAAACCCTAATTTTCGCGGCTCAAAATTCGACGAATGAAGAAGATTAATGCAAGATCAAGACACATACCTCGATTAGTCATGTTTAAAGCAAGCTTTTGAATCAAACCTTGGCGGAAAGGGTGAAGATTTGAGAGAGAAATCGTGTGAATTGTGTTTCGAAATAATGAAACAAATGCCTCTGATTTTCGCGTTTTTACGCAGGAAAGCCAAATTGGGGAAAAGACGCAGCAGGCGCTGCGCCTCTTCCAAGAGACGCAGCTCTTGCTGCGCCTCTTCCTTCTGTTCCCTCCACATGGATTTTCAAAAATCCGTTATAAGTTCGTTATTTGTGGGCCCATCTTTGGTGCGCCTCTTCCTCGATGCTATTTTACTCTTTTGGTCCGTTCGACGATTTTCTTTCGTTCCGGCTCGCATTTCCAAGCCAGTAGCGGACTGTCATTCCTTCCAAGGCTCATTTTGCTTGTCGCAACAAGCATTTACTCACTTACAAAAATTCGACACACCTTCATTATGTCTCAAGCAGTTCCCAGCCGCGTCCTGCCGCTCGCATTTGTCCCCAGCGCAGCAGTATTTTGCAGTATTGCTCACTCAAGATTTCTTCCATGACGATCAAGATGTTCCTAGGTCGTCAAAATATTTGTCCCCAGCGCAGCAGTATTTTGCAGTATTGCTCACTCAAGATTTCTTCCATGGCGATCAAGATGTTCCTAATCGTCAATATATTCCCCAACAAGAGTTCGCTTGAGACCGACGCAAGCCGATTCAACCTCAAGTTTTTGCCAGAGTTCGCTTGAGACCGACGCAAGCGGATTCCCCAGCAGTTTCTACCGACGTCCTGCTGCTTTCGATATTCATTCCTCACGGAGTTCGGCAAAGGTGTCATTCTCCGGAAGCATCTCGAGAAGAAGTCTCAGGTATGGTCTCTTCTTATGGCTGGCGAGCTTCCTTACGTAGTCTAATGGACTTTAAACGACCCTCCCCGATAGTCGACAGACTCTAAAATGTTCCCGACGACAGGTCCTTGGCTCAGACCCCTTGAGCCGCCTCGCGTCGCCATAGTCGTCAGGTTGTAATCTTCGATTGACCTGATGGCTATACATTGACTTTCGCCTTGTCCAAGCCTCAGTCAAAGTGGGGGCTCTGTAGATACCTCATTTCTGCACCTCCCGCAAGCCACCCGGTGATGATTGGGCCGCATGTTTGATACGCGGAACGATTTATGACAGTTCGTAAGATTATCGTCAAGTGACTGCTCAAATATTAAATGTCTACCTCTTAGTTGTCATCTACGTCCCGATACGGTCGTTTTGGCAGTAATTAGAGTACATTCGGAGTCCGGGTCAAAAACCGTCTCCATTTTCTGATCCCGAGTCAGAATGTTCTGGAATGTTCTGGATATTTCTATTCTATATTTCACAAATTTTATCTTTTGGCAAATAATATCCCGTAATATTCATAAGATATTCGAATTATTTCCGTCCTACCATAACTCAAACGCGGAAATCTTTCTTCAGCAGGAGGAAACCTCCTGGGAACAGACGCAACAGGCGCTGCGCCTCTTCCAAGAGACGCAGTGGCTGCTGCGCCTCTTCCCAGGCCCTTTTCTGCATGTTTTACGTATTTTTTTCATATCTTTCCAAGATTCACTTCCAAAGAGTCTTCGAAACCCTAATTCCTTCGCGTGATTAGTATAAATAGGAGCCTTCGTTCCTCATATTTCTCACGCGAGTGTCCGCCCTTCTCTTCTCCCTTTGCATTCTAGACTTTGTTCTTACTTATTGGCGCCTACGTGCTTGAACTTTCGACCACGTAAGCTCGGATCTTTCCGGGTACCAGCCTCTCCGTTGCATGACCGACCAATTTGACCAACTACACATCAATCAACTTAATTAATCAATCGTTTTCCTCTTACGAGGGCACTCTCTTTGCATTCGCGTCGAGCATTCACTAATCGATATCTTAGTCCTTCTCGTTTCGTCAACATGTAAGTCTGAGGGTGTATGATCCTATTTATTTATTGTATTTTACTTTTCGTTATCAATTGTAAGATTTACGTCGAAAATACCGTTAAAATCGATTTCTAAAACCCTTTGCTAAAATCTGTTTTTGCGGATTTCCAGTAAATAACCGTCGAGAAAGGACGCAGCAACTGCTGCGCCTCTTCGAAGGAGCGCAGCTCCTGCTGCGCCTCTTCATGAGGCTGTCGCAGGTTCCTGCTTCCTTTCTTCTTCGTTTGTTCTCTGTAATTCGTATTCAAATCTTTCTTTTGTTTGTTTCGTCTGTTAATTCTTCGTCGTAATAGTATATAATCCACATGTATTGTAATCATTCATCATTAGCATGTTTTAATTCATCATAAATCCGACTTAAATCCTAAATAATCCGATATTTGCGGGTTTTCATCATTGAATTCAAACCCGGATTTTAGAGATTCAATTTGTTCATATTGAGTTTCTGGAATTCGTCATTGACATAGTTTAATTTGTTTATTCGCATGTTCGTCGCATATTTGTTGTATATCCGTCGTATTTAGTCTAATTGACTTATTTCAATAGAGGACTCATTAATATTTTCATCATTAATTTCATGTAAATAATCCGTTTCCGATTCGTCTCATTCATGTTTACTGTTTTATGACCATCATTCACATATGATTAACCTATTAATCACTTTCATCCGAGTAAATATTACCAATCCATCATTAAATTCACCAATCGACATTAACGATTTGCAGTTCCGGCTTCACAGCCAGAACTCACCCTTGGAACAGACGCAGCAACTGCTGCGCCTCTTCCAGAGGGCGCAGTCCTACTGCGCCTGTTCCAGGATGATTTCTGTCCCTGAACTCCGTTTCTGCCTTGACCTAATTTAATTAGCTTGCATATTAATTAACTATTATCCGTATTATCACCTTCTGTTGTGTTCGTTAATTTTATTTGTTTTATTTCCTTTTTCTCAAATTATCCGTTTTAAAGGTATTTTCGACATAAATCGCCTGTCCCATTGTAATTAATGTAATTTTCATTATTGTAATTTATAATCATTGTATTTCTTTTATTGTTTGTATGTCTTCACATGTAAATGAGCATTAAATCCTACTCCGACATTAATTGTATGCTAATTACGTGTTTCACCGACTTAGTTAAATCTTCACATGCTAGGATTAATCTAATGGATGTTGCATTGCATGCATATAGCCGACGATATATCAAGTACGAATAACTTCCCTAATCATTAGTAGAGGCCGCTATCGAGGCGGGCGGGATTAGGTGTTCGATCAAAAGAGCTTCCTAATACGTACCCTCACCCCTTACTCCAGATCTCCGTGAGCACCCGTGTTCATTGGCATCCACGAGAGTCATTCTAGACATAGAATGCTAAGGGTAATGATTGCTTAGTGTTCATGTCACTACTTTGTGTCTTGACATGACACGAGGTATTCGAACGGTTCCAATTTCCCATAAAAATTGGTGGCGACTCCATACAAAATGCAAACGCTTGTTTTCGACCTTCACCAAGCGCCCCCGTGGGCGGCCCGCTGTCCACAGTAGTGTAGTCTTGTATATATTGTTTTGTGTATATATTGTGTTTGTTCATCTTTGTTCATATTGATTGACTACGCCACATCCGAGACATGAGGATATTGAAGACCGCATGGTATGATCTTTCCAATTTTCTTTTTCCTCTTTATGTTAATGACTATGTGGCTTTATTTTGATTGATGTGGTATAAACAATGTGAATTTAGGACTTGCATTTAGATTAATTGGCATACTAGTTGGTAGAAGCATATGGATTAGAATGTATATATGTTAGTTGCATCATGGCATGTAGTTTGCATGGTTAGAAAATTTTGTGAAACCGTCTATTTGGGAAGCTTGACAAGTGTATATAGGCCCTAGTAGATGCTTTTTCTTTTTAAGACTTTGCTTGTTAGAATACTTGTAAAACACCCTAGGATGTGTCATACTAGTATCCTTTGACCCATGGATTAAGGCCTAGTCAAGAGTACCTTATGGTGTGATAACTCCTTGGCTACCGTTTATTCCAAGGTGACTCTTGAAACCATGCAACCATCATTCATCCATGTTCTACCATATATTTTGTCATCAAAGGGAATTGGCACAAAAATTGTTCAAATTTTGAGTTCAAAAAATGAAATGAAATATCAAAAAGTTTGCAAAATTGCATCAAAAAAAAAAGAGGAGCAAAAATAGACTCATGTGCTTCAAATATAAGCACCCTCCCTACATATGGGGTGACTTTGAAAATGTTCAAAAAAGAAATGCAAAAGTTAAAAGTTGTCAAGTATTGAATTGCCAAACATAAAAAAACAAATGGCAAAAGAAAATGTTCTCAAATGTTATATGCCACAAGAAATTGGGGGGAAAAACAACAACAAAAGCAAACTCCCAAAATGAAACTCAAATCTTATTGATCCCTTTATCCATCGTATCCACTTTTGTGCATGGTAGAGAGGGGACGACCCTTCTTCTTGTCTAGACAAGAAGGGAAATTCCGCGATCCTCCAGTGTTTCTAACACCATAGAGAGTCTACTCTTGACAAAAGCATTTAACAATTGAGGACAAAGGTACCCTAGCTTGACACAACTTGGAGGTGATTTATTGGTATCCTTCTAGGCTTAGTAGTTTGAAGAAACCATATCTATGAAGGAGTGTGTACCCTTGAATTGCTTCCCCTTTAGATAATTTCCGCCACTTAGATGAGGAAAGTGGCTATTCTTTTTGTAGTTGCATCCATTACTTGATTTTGTGAGCTTTAATGATTGGATGTGTCGCCATTTTGGCAAGACCCACCTTGCCTTGCAAGAAGGCATCCTACCTCATGGTTGTCTTGTTGTGAGTTGAAGGGGCGGAGTGAGACCCGCTAATTGTCTCATGCCGGCTATATTAGTAGGTTAGTTTAAATAAGGGTCCTAGTTTTTGTCACCTCTTTACTCGGGACGAGCAAAGGTTCGGTTTGGGGATATTTGATGTGACCAATATTTGAGCATATTTAGTCCCCGAATTAGCCTCGTTCCTATGTTTTTTAGTGCATATTTGGGTCATTTACTATCTTTAGTCCTTTGTTTTGCATATTCTTTGAGGTTTTGTTTCCTTGGTAGGAGAGGAGTGCAAACCTTGAATTTTCATGGCAAAATAGAGCTAAATTGATTGAATCCAATGACCAAGCATCAAAGTGAAGACAAGACTAGAAGGCCTTTGTACATAATGTAGTAGATGGGCAATGATGAAGAAGATCCTTGCATCTCTGACAAGATCCTTGAGGATTGTTGGAAGAAGAAAAGAAGGAAAGAAGAAATGGCACGCTAGACTGGAATCCGCTCGTCTCACCAGTCGGGACGCTCATCCAGAAGCTCCAGAATCCGAGCGTCCAAGCTGCCAGGTTGCTCGTCCACCCCCTGCACAATCCGTTCGTCCTGACCATTTGGACGCTCGGATTGTCCTCCAGTGCAACACGTCCCCTTCTTGCTCCATTCGAAATGCGCATATTTTTGAAAGACTAGCTAAAAAGAGACCCGCATCTTTTCTTAAGAGGAGCGATTCCTCAAGGACTTAATCGTCATTTAAGCCCTTAGTAACCCTAATTTGTGCACCTAATCCCCACTATAAATACCCCATTAGAATAATTAGATTATCATGTTCTTCTTATCAATCTTTAGTGTAATTTATATTATTCTAATCTCTCTTTAATCTTGTAATCAACTTCTAATCAAGTCTTAATAGAAATCTCATTTCCTTAATTTCTCTATTGTTCATCTTTTATTTTGGGTAATTGAAGATTATTTGGGTATATTTGGAGGATTGATAACCTTCCAATCATTCATCAAGTACTTCTATTATTCTTTGATTATTATTTTGGAATCATCATTAGGTATAACTCTCTTAATCCCTTTTTAATTATTGTTAATCATCTTCATTTATTCATCATGTTTTGCTTTGTTAATATGATTGACAACCTTGTTAACATGTTAAACTCGATAATGAGTGAGTAGTTTCCTTAACTAGGGTTAATGGGGAATTAGGGGAAACCAACATGGAGATTGATTCATGCTTAATATAATATGCTTTCATAATTAATTTGCTTGCTTGTTGTGATTTCAACTTATGCACATGTTATGTTTGATGAAATGCGAGCCTATGAATCCTTACATTTTTTACCCATCACTTATCTTTTCAATGAGACTTGTAAGACATAAACCAACTCGAGTCTCATTAGACCATGCATATTATTGGATAGGGAGGATTAAGTCGACTTGTAGGTGTTGTACAATCTATTCGATTCGGCTCCGGGACCCAAACCTTCATAGGGATTGTAAAATATACACTAACTTGATCCCATCACAACAATAATTGCTTGCATCGAGTTGAAAACATGTTTGTATGATCAAATCCCATGAATCTCCTATGAACCCATGACACCCTAATGCTTTTAATCAATTGTTTACATCTCATTTTAATCATCTTGTTTGTTTACTTTTATTGTTATTTAGTTTATTGATCTTCTTAACTCAACCCAAACTGTGACACCCCTAGACACCACTACTTGCAATCGAAAATCCTACATCAATACCCATCCCTTGGGATCCGACCTTTACTTACCTCTTTACTAATAGTAGAGTTGTTTGTGAAGATATAAATATTTGGTCTAGGTACTCCTAACGACAAGTAACCGAAATCTAAGCTCAAAGCGAATAACCGACCATTAGGATTGGGTGATTTTGAGGTGGTTTGGGGAGAGACGGGAGTGGTATCGGGTGATATGGTTGTTTCCGGTGAGGTTTCGGGTTCAGTTTCTTTGTTTCGGGTTTTGGATCGGGTGGCGGTGGAAGCGGTTTTGGGGTCGGCCGTGTCGATGACGGCCGTGAGCTTGGGTTTTGAGGGTTTTTTCGGCATGATCAAGGGTTGAAGAGGTGAGTTAGTTGTGGTTGGAAATTAAAGAGGGAAGGTGGAGGAATTAGTATAGGAAATTAATTGAGGGTTTTTATGTAGGTGGGTTCTTATTTGGACGGTGGGTAGGTTCAAGTGGGGTAGGGTTTTATTAGTGGGTGGGCTTGAATTTTTGGTTGGGTGGGCTTGAATTGTTGAGTTTAATTTTGCCATAAAATACTTGCATGAGAATACGAATGATAACATCTCAAAAATAAGTCAACTTATTACTAGTCTAGATGAAAACACCAACTAGAGTAAGCAGACTGCACTGAGTACAATAACTGTAGGACACGTTGTCAACACAAAACGCCTGAGTCTCAATTCTAGTCAATCATTTAGAGGATCAATCCAAGGACAATAAAGACTATAAGCTACTATTCAAGGGACCCAATTCTAATCGGATTTTCTCAAATTGTTCTCTAGCCAAAGGTTTAGTGAAAATATCGGACAACTGATCTTCTGTTTTACAAAATTTTAAGCTTATGTTCCCTTTTTCCACGTTATCGCGAAGAAAATGATGACGAATGTCAATATGTTTTGTCTTGGAGTGCTGAACGGGATTTTTTGAAATATTAATTGCGCTAGTGTTATCACAAAGAATGGGAACACAATTAATGATCATACCGTAATCCCGCATCTATTGTCTTACCCATAGGATTTGAGCACAACATTGAGCAGCAGCGACATATTCACTCTCAGCAGTAGATAGAGCAACCGTATTTTGTTTCTTGGAAGCCCAAGAGATAAGACATGGTCCTACAAAGGTGGCAATACCAGATATACTTTTTCTTTCAACTGAGCAACCTGCATAATCTGCATCTGAATACCCCATAAGAGTGAAATTGCAGTCCATAGGATACCATAAATATAAGTCCTAAGTACCAATCAAATATCGAAGAATACGCTTTACAGCTGTTAAGTGGGATTCTTTGAGGTTTGATTGAAACCGAGCACACAAACATACACTATGAAGAATATACGGATGACTAGCTGTGAGATATAAGAGTGAACTTATCATACCTCGATACACCTTTTTATCTACGCTTTTACCTTTTTCATCTTTGTCAAGCTTGAGTGTAGAACACATAGGTGTAGAAAATGGATTAGCTGTAGTCATACCAAATGTCTTTAGCATCTCCTTGATATATTTTCTTTGATGGGTCATTATGCCATGTGTGGTTTGCTTTATCTGAAGCCCCAAAAAGAATCCTAGCTCGCCCATCATGCTCATCTCGAACTCCGATTGCATAAGATTGGAAAAATATGCACATAACACATCATTAGTTGCTCCAAAAATGATATCGTCTACATAAATTTGAACAACTAATAAGTCCTCTTTCACCGGTTTTAGAAATAGTGTTTTGTCAACGGAACCTCTTTGAAATCCATTTTCAATAAGGAACTTTGATAGTCTATCATATCAAGACCTAGGTGCTTGTTTAAGACCATAAAGTGCCTTATCTAATTTATAAACATGATTAGGAAAATTACTATCTAAAAAACCGGGAGGTTGTTCAACATATACTTCCTCTTGCAAATAGCCATTAAGAAACGCGGTCTTAACATCCATTTTAAAGAGTTTGATACCCATATGAGCGACAAAAGCAATAAGGAGACGAATGGCTTCAAGTCTCGCCACAGGTATGGAGGTTTCATCGTAATCAATCCCTTCCTGTTGATTGTATCCTTGCACTACAACTCTAGCCTTGTTACTCACAATCACATCTGCATAATCCAATTTGTTTCGAAATACCCATTTTGTTCCTATGACGAAACGATCTCTTGGACGTGGTTCCAAGTGCCACACCTTGCTCCGTTCAAATTGGTTAAGCTCATCCTGCATAGCAATAACCCAATCAGGACCAGTTAAAGCATCATTAATATTAGAGGGTTCTAATTCTGATAAGAATGAATAATGAGCACAAAAATTTCTTAAAGAAGATCTAGTTTTGACTCCCTCATGGATGTTAGTCAGAATTTTATCCATTGGATGTGAACTTTGATGCTTTCAATGTCGAGGAACAAATGTTTCTGTTTCTGGTGTAGATTGAACAGTACCGGATTCTGTTCGATTCTACTCAACATCTGTATTCGTCTTTCTTGATGTATCTGAGCTGCTGGAAGCCTGATTTGTCTCATTAGTAGGTGCAGCT
Source organism: Silene latifolia (assembly GCF_048544455.1). NCBI lineage: Eukaryota > Viridiplantae > Streptophyta > Magnoliopsida > Caryophyllales > Caryophyllaceae > Silene > Silene latifolia. The sequence goes on from NC_133535.1 coordinate 20,318,750, forward strand.
GTCTGTTCAGAATCCCCTGAACCTGGTGATTTTTCACAACTGGACAGTTCTGTGTTCTGTTCGTTTCCCCTGAATTCGTGGACTGTTCTGCACCTGTTCTTTCCAGCAATGAAGGCTCCTCCTCTAGTTCAGGTGGATCATCTCTTACAAATCCAATCTCAAAGTCATCATCATCCTGCAATTTAGCGTTAAGCACATTAGTTTAATCGAAAATTACATGTACACTTTCCTCAAAACACATAGTTCTTTTGTTGTAAACTTTATAGGCCTTGCTTTCGTTTGAATATCCAATGAAAACTGCCTCATCGCTTCTTGGATCAAATTTTCCCAAATTATTTTTGCCATTGTTATGAACATAGCATTTTGATCCAAAGCAGCGGAAATGTGAAATGTTTGGCTTTCGCCCATATAGAAGCTCATAAGGCGTTTTCTTATGGATAGATCTAATAGCAACGCAGTTACGAATATAACAAGCCGTGTTCACAGCTTCGGCCCAAAAGTTTCTAGGTAACTCGCTACAAAGTAACATGGATCTGGTCATGTCTTCCAAAGTTCTATTCATTCTTTCCACTACACCATTTTGTTGCGGTGTCCTAGGAGCAGAAAAGTTATGATCAATACAATATACCCTGCAAAAAGATATAAACGAATCATTCTCAAATTCTTTTCCATGGCCGGTTCTAAGGGAGATCAATTTGTGACCAAGTTTGTTTTGGAGTTTCTTAATCAAAACGTGGAATTCTTCAAAAGTTTCACTTTTAGCATGTAAAAATAAAATCCAAACAAACCGTGAATAATCTCCCACTAGAACACATACATAAAGACTTCCACCTCAGTTTCTAATCCTCATCGGACCACACAAATCCATGTGAATGAGTTTTAGAGGCTTGGTGGTGCTAACGAACCTTTTAGATTTAAAAGAACTTCAGACATATTTTCATGGAGCACAAACATCACAGACTCCGTCAATTTCAAACTTCATAGAAGGTAGGCCTTCCACTAAATCGAGTTTGTAAAGTTTGTTTAGAGATGAAAAGCCAACATGTCCAAACCTCTTATGCCATAGATTAGGATTGTTTTGCATTACGGATAAACATTTAATGGTTTCCCTAGGAATGCTTCCCAAAACAGCCACATAGATGTTATTAACTCTCTTACCTTGAAGAACAATTTCATTAGTACTTTCTTTGATTACATAACAAAGGTTTGCATGAAACTCGACTTTATTTCCTTTGTCGCATAATTGAGAAATACTAATCAAATTGTGTTTGAGACCCTTTACAAGCAGCACATCATCAATGGAATGTGAAAGAGACTTACCAACTTTGCCAATACCAATTACTTCACCTTTTTTGTTGTCTCCAAATGTCACATTTCCACCATCGTAGGCCGATAATGAGAGAAATTGGTTTCTATTACCTGTCATGTGTCGTGAACATCCGCTATCAAGATACCAACGGCTGCCTCCTCTCATATGGCCCTACAAAAGAGATTAGTTAGAGGATTTAGGAACCCAAACAAGTTTGGGTCCCTTATTACGACGAACAGTATCTAAGATATCTTTCCTAATCTACATTTTCTTAACAACTTTTATATTTTGATCCAAGTGCTTTAGCCGTTTTCCACAAGCATTAAATACGTGTCCTGTGTGTCCACAAAATTTACAAATTGTATATTCAGGTAAGCCCACGTACTTATGCTTGCGGAAGCTTCTCTCAACAGGTATAGGTTTTTCAGCAATTACAGCACTGACATTATTCTGTTTTGGACAGTCAGGAGGAGTGTTTACTTTTTGTTCAGGAACCCAGACAGTACGGTATTGAGAACCATTTTGTCTAAAGTCATAACGCGAATCATAGCCTAATCCAAGTTTATTTGTGTTCTTAGATTGATTAACCAGAAAATCAAGGATCGTTCCACTACCTTCCCATTTAGCAACAACATTTCTTGCATTACTCAAATCAATTTCCAAGTTTTCAACTTTTACTAGCAACTTTTTATTTTTATCAAGAAGAGAGTTATGCTCAACATTAAGTTTATCAAACTTGGAAGAGATTTCAGAATAGGAGGTTGAACTAGTAGTGTGCATCTTTTTAATATCTTCTAATTCTTTAGTTAAAACATGGATTTTGCTGACCAGAGATTCGTTTTCAGTTATAAGTTCAGATTGAAAAGTCTGATCAACTGTTTGATTCTTAAGGTTTTTCATATTACGTTTTAGCTCTATGTTCTCCTCCGCTATACTTTCAATTTCGAATTGCATGGCACTAAGTTGCTTAGTTTGTTCATAACTTCTGTCCAAAGTCTCATCAAGCAGTCTCATAATCTTTTCTTTAAATAAAGACCTAATCTTAATTTTGAGATTTGAGAGACTTACCTCGTCATCGGATTCGCTATCGGAGGCGTCTGAATGTGCCATGAGACACCTAAGAGAATCGTCATCCCTTTTTCGTTGAGATTTTGGCTTGTAGGTGGACCGTAAGTAGAGTTTTTCATCTTTTTCATCGTTAGGGGGTTCATCGTCTTCTGAGTCAGACTCACCCCAGACAGCAGCAGCATTGCACGTTTGTACTCTTGCTTAGACCTCTCTCGTTTATCTTTGGATTTCTCCTCTTCCCATTTGGGATAATTACGAATCTGATGGTCTCGCTCACCATACTTAAAACAGCCCATTCTCGGCATAGAGAATGATGATGAAGACGAAGAAACAGACCTTTTTGGTTTATAACTTTCAGACTTTCCTTGATTTTGCTTTCTAATAATTTTGGCAATTCTTTTAGATAGCAAGGCAACCTCCTCCTCAAGATCACTTTCATTATCACTTGAGATAGCATTCAAGGCCAGACCCTTAGCTTTGGGTTTCTCTTCGGCATCATTTTCAAGTGTTATTTCGTGTGCCATAAGAGATCCCATTAAAGCTTCATAGGTAAGAGTGGCTAAATCTCTACACTCTTCAATGACCATGACTTTTTGTCACTATGTCTTGGTAAGACTTCTTAAGATTTGAAAGTTCGTTAGTTATACTTGAAAAGCGTGAAGACATACTTTTTATAGGTTCATCCTCGTGCATTCTAAAGTTTTCGTATTGTTGCATTAGGACATCAATACGTTGTTTCTTTACTTACACGGTCCCCTCATAGGCTAGTGCTAGACTATCCCATATTTATTTGGCTATTTTACATCCTGCAATACAACTAGTTTCTGATTCGCCAATTCCGGATTGCAGGAGTGATATAGCCCTAGCATTCTTCTCCGCCTTTTTGTAATCATCGGATGTGTAATTTTTGGGTGCTTTTACACTAGTCAAACCATTGGCATTGGTGGTAGTGATAGCTAAGGAACCATTTTCGATGATTACCCAACATTCGTAGTCTGTTCCTTGTATGAAATGCATCATACGATTTTTCCACCAGCCATAGTCCGTGCCATCAAAGATAGGACATTTGACAGATTTGGAGTTCATGATAAAATAAAGTACAAAAAGATAAACTAAAAAAGGATCAAACTCTTTGCTGTAAGGCAATCAAGAGCACGAGGCTCTGATACCAATTGTTGAGTTTATCGATTCGGTACTTAAGAGGGGGAGGGGGTGAATTAAGTACCCTTTTTAAACTTAAAGTGAAATTAAAGCGAATAACTTGTTCACGTTCGATAATTGCACAGTATACAGGCAAAATGAACAGTTGCGGAAACTGTTCAAACAATCAGAGTTGTGCTATACTGTGATAACTGAGCGCGTGAAAAAGGAAAAATAAAACGAGAAATGAAAATAACCAAAACGAAAAGAAGGCACGAGACACGAGATTTTTAACGTGGTTCGACCTACTCTCTAAAGGTCAACGTCCACCTCTCTCTTATTAATATTCATTTTATAACCAAACTCGATTACAAAGTAAATCCCCACGATCAACCCCGATCGTGCGACTCGAGTACAACCCCGTACCCCAAAAACACTCTCTCACAAAATAAAGATTACAACACACTTTGTCTCCTTATATGGTTCAATAATTTAGAACGATGGAGAACAAAATTAATCCTATGAATATAAGAACTTAAGCACACAAGAATGGTTCACATGACACGAAAGATATTTTGCAAATAAAATTTAGAACAAGACACGTGAAAAGTGATTTGCAAAAAGCCGTAGATGTAAAATATGAAGCTCTCAATTTCGGTTGTCACAAAGAATGATCAGCTGGAAAATTATATAGGAGAATACTTTTGAAACAAACCCTATATTTTTGGCAAAGAGATAAGGCAAATAATATCTTTTAGAATAAAAATATTGCATAAAATAATTTGACTTCTTTTATAAGATAAATCTACCAAATATTTTCCAAAGATATTTTTTCAAAACAATCAGAAAGTTATTTATAAAATATCTTAACCAAACTATTTTATTCAGAAAATATTTTATTCGAAATTCTTTCTTTGCCAAAATAATTTACGTGTTCTTCATTCTGTACTGGTGAACCATTCAGTGCTAAACAGTCTTTGACACTGTTCAGAACACAACAAGTGAGCTTAAGAATTATATTCTTAAAATGTTACTAGACAATGACGGACACATAAGTATAACAGCTTCCAATCCTCTTTGACATATGTAGTCCAGACCTGCAACATTAGAACTCTTGCTAAAATAATGAATGAGAAGGAACAAAGGATTGGGAACTTGTCATCATCAAGAATCATAGCTCAACACAAGACATTATCAAAATTGCATAGTAGTGCGTCTTATTAGATGTACTTTCTACATAGCGCACTTAAGACGAAGCGAGGCATTTAGGCTAGCGCCTCACCGTGTGTTGGACTCAAACACACCCGAGGCTCGCTTTTCAAACTAAAGTCGGTATTCACCATTCAATTGGGAGTTTGGTATGATGTTTGTACCGGTCAGTACTTACACTAGCAATATTTGTGTATAAAAACTAAACGAAGGATACTTATTGATTTGGGATGGTCTGGCATTTGAACTACTCTCATACAAAACTCAGTGATACAATTGTTTGGGATCATTGAATAACTCAGCTCGACTATAAATGAAAACCTTGTGTGTATATCCAACAGTATAAATGAACTCCACTCCTACCTGGCAGTGAATCAGTGACCCAACCATTATGGGAACTGTCCTTTGTCTTTTTACCCCTCTCTTCATTTTCTTCATACTAATAATATTATTTTGGCTGTTTATTTAGTTTTGGTGGTTGTGACATGAAGTATGGTATGGTAAGGAACGAAACGGATGACCGATGAAATAAATTTTATTTATTGTCTTGACTGTGTTCCTAGGCATTTAAGTTGGAATAGGCTCTATTAGAATGATGAATTGCATGTCTGTTTAAGGAAACTAATTTATTGCTGAAAATCACACTAAAGAATATGATTGGTGACAAAATATATAAGCATATAGCTTGCTTATAGCTAATTATGTCACAAGACCTAACAAATTAAGTGGATTGTTATGAACTATTTAGTGGAGCCATGTGCATTAAACAATGCTCCCACATAAATTGCCATTCATATTCATAATTCAAAGATGGATTTTAGGATCATAATTCTTTTCTTTCCATTATAGATCAAAGACTCGTTACTCTTTTGTTCTAGATTATGATGGATAAGTTAAAATGACTCACTAACGTGATTGCACTTCTTTCTATTACAAAATATGAGTCCTTCGATCTTTGATCAGAGCACAGTTTTCCGCTTTGGTCATTCAGTAACAATGTAAGGCTGTGTACATCCGAATGTCATTCGCCTTGCACTTTGCAGGAGTCATTGAGACACTGGGATAATGTTGCTGTTGTATGCATGAATAAAATTTTGTTATGTTAATGTACCTAAAAAGTCAAAAACTACGTGACTAATTCGAGCTTGTTAATTCTTTCTTGTAGGTTAAGCTCAAGTAGGCTATGATGCTGTGCATTTAATTTTCCCGTGCCACATCATAATTTTATGTTCCAGTGCCACATCATAATTTTTCGGGGCTAATTTGCTCGGTTTAAAAGTGATGGGATCTAATTGCACGTAGGGACAAACGTTATCTGTTATGTTGCAATTTGTCACTTTCCCTGATGATTATTTGTTATGTTGGTTACATGGTTGTGATTTTGTCATGTGAAAGAGTTGAAGTCTTGAAGCCCTTCAGTACTTATGTTATCTCACTGTTCTCTTGTATTTTTTGCAATGCGTCTGACTTTAAACTTTGAAAATTGAATACAATGGAGTGCTTTCCTCAGTAAGTCATGTACTGTGTACATACACCCGTTCACTTCCTTGATTGGCACTAAGTATAGTAGTAAGTTCATCACTAGTTAACTTTGAATGTTTTACCTATTATGTGAACGAATGCATTCTTACTCTTGAACCTTTACTCGCGGATTAAGATAAATCAGATCAAAATTAAACCTCGACACTCTCTTAAGGCTGATACGAGACAGTGCCTTAATATCGTCTTACGGAAAAGGCTACGAATGCTCGACCCATAACCCCTCGGTAGGTTCTAAGAACACATTAGAGTAATGATGATGACATCACTAGCTTGTGTTGAAATACATGAGTCATGAGTGTGTAGACTTTAATTTGGCCAAACTAGGATTAATCATGCTTTTCTTATACTCTATCCAAATTTAAACTTCATACTCGAGGAGAATGTTGAAAAGTCTGAAATTTATGATGCATTGGACTTTGGAGTATCACTTTTTCAAAAGTATATTTTATAAAGTTTTCTTCAAAACTCTGCCTTCAATGAACATTTCTTCAAAAATTTCTAACGAAAAGCCGATTTTTGCAAGAATTTAGTTCATGCTGAATTTCTTTTACTCGTCCAAAATTTGCTTTTGTTAGGAGGTTTTTAGGAATTGTTCATGTATGGTAGGATTTTGAAAAATAATTATGGAAGCTATAAGTATTGAAAAGTGGTATACTTATTTTCTATTAATCTTCCAAGTTATTATTATTCTTATTGATTGATGAGATTTTTATACCGGACTGTTTAGATTCAAATAATGATTGCGACGATAGTGGAAGAAAAAAAAAACGAATGTAAACTAGCGGAAGTGGTTATTAGAGGTGGCAAATGAGTAAATTGGGTTCGGATTTGGGTCACTTTGGGTCGGCTCATTTTCTGGTATGACCCTCCTCTTTTTGTATCCAAACAATTGGCCATTCGCCTTGATACTTCCTTAGTTTAAAGCGGTGCAAGGGGCACCGAGGCAGTAAGGGGGCGAAAGCGCATGCGTTTTGGATGCAGGAGTCCCCGATTTTTAGTAGGCATTTTGTATTTTCCAAGTAATATTTTGGGTAATAAATACCCTTTTTAGGAGTTTTCAAGTTGGGTAACAGGTAACGGATTAAAAGTTAGGAATAATGGGGACTAAATGTAACGGCATAACCAAAGATATAGAAGAAAAGGATTAAAAAAAAAAAAAAAAAAAAAAAAAAAAAAAGTGGCTACTAGTGAGCCGTATCTAAATGGCACACCTAAAATGCACCGAGTCGTTTTGCCTAGTATAGTAGTAACTCATCCAAGGCGTGCTCGAGTCGCGCTTCAAAAACTAAGGATACTTGATTTCATGTTTGGCTGTAAATGCGACTATAGTAAGTTTAAAAACCTTGATAACTCGGCACGTTTCAATACCATTGTTGAAATTTAAAAGCATGATGATAAATTAGGACGATAAGGAAATAGCCAAGACACCAAATAAGTTGTAGTTACCCTGAAACTCTAGATTACTGTAGTATGATGGAAGCAAGAATTTAGGAAGTCCTTAGCTTTATGAGTGGTCATGGATTCGCCTCGCCCATCTTTGAAGGGGAATTAATATTGTAGAGCTATATCTTTTCGTATTGCTCTCTTTCAGAGGAACATGCAACATAGCATTAACTCTCATTCATTCAATTTCAGGCAAGTTTTGGTGAATATACACATCTAATGCCATGAATGTTAGCTAGGTGGAAGTTGAGCCCTTATTAATAATAGGTCTTAGTTTTACCCCTTTCCCTTTTATACACAATAAACCATTGCGATTGAATGATGACAAAGTACCAAAATACAAATCCTAATTAAAACACTTTGCCACCCCCATCATCTTTCGGTCTCTCTTTAGACAAATATATCCGCCATCTTAAGAATAAAACAGGTCAAATAATACCCTACTTGACTAGATAGGACAATTATTCGACCAGTCTTGAGGTTAATACGGATCTGCCCGTTTAAAATGAGATTTGTGCTAATCAATTATTCTCAACGAAAACACTTTAGGAAGTTAAAACACATTATTAACCAACTAATTAATATTTTACTCAAACTTCTAATATTGCTAAACTTTTACATGTTGTACTAACATACTTCCCATAATCCATATTTACACTTCTTAATTGTCCAACTGATAACCATTAACCAACCAATAGAGAAGTGATCAATAATTTTTATATTATTATTTTTCCTTTTTTTTATCTTTTGCATAATTTAGCATATGCTAATTTTTATCATTATTATTCTTACCTAAATAACTATTGACATAGCTCATTTTATGCTACCATTGATTAAAATTATTTGATTAGCAAGAGAGGCTAAGTGTAGGCTTGAACAGGTCCGGCGGGCTATGGTAAGGTGGGTGCACAAACTTGCAGTTGGGACAAGTTGGTGAAGATTTTTGAAGCATCACCAGCATGTGGCACCGCATACAGGCGGCGGCCACCATCTCTGTTGCCCCGTCCTCTTTCGAGTCAACAACGTCTTCTTTCGACTCTTTTAGGTTATGGAAGAAATTCCTCTCAATTGTATTGTTGAGATTCTTGAATAAATTTGTGGGTTCCCTTTGAGGTGAGAGGCTGGATTTGTTCTTGAATGTTGGTTTTGTTTCTTCTGAATTATGGTTGCGTGACCCACAAGGCAGGTTAAGCTCAAGGTCTAAACTCATGTGACAATCCCGAGGAGGACTAGTTGGCTGCTCTTCTGAAGTTTCCCTTGGATCTCTCACTGTTCTTTTTTGTGTTCTTGTGTTGTAGAAGTGTATTTCTCCTGACTGCATGCAAAAAGTAGAATTTTTAAGGAACTACTTTTAAAAAAAAATTACATTTACGAATATATTATTATTTTTAAAACTAATAATATAATTACCTGAATATCAAGGCACCTTTGCCATTCAGATGGCAACGGTGTCTCAAGATGAAGTTCAATATCAGAAAAATATCTAGTAGTGGTTGTGGCGGAAGCGGTGGCAGGAACACTACCCTTGTGATTCATCCAGTGTTTGAAAGGGAGGATGTCCTCATGATCAGCTTTAGGATCATGATCCCATTTTCTTTTTTTCGAGTTGGTATCGGATTCGAGAGTTGTCTTTCTTTGGTTTAACTCAAGAAAAGGTGTTTGAAATGAGACCATCTTGATCTTATTTTCTAGTCTCAATAAATTGTACTATTTATTTGGGGAGTTTGGTGATTGATAAAGTGGGGAAGTAAATATTATGGTGTGCTTATATATATAGGGAGAAATTAAGAGGAGTGGGAGAGATCATAATGGTGGTGTTGAAGGAGGCAAATAACTGCAACCAAGAATTTAATAGGGCAATTGTAAAGGCCGATTGAATGTGGCCCTACAAATAATCTCAGTAACTCTTTGTACGATATTTCTAATATCATCATTATAGTTTGTATTTGATATCCGAATTTTTCGACTTGATACCGGTTAGGCATAATTAGGGCCTGTATTTTTTTACTAAAACTAACTGAACTGAATTAATATAAACTGAACTGAATTTAGAAGCAATAAAAAATTAAACTGAACTGAACTGAATCTATCTGAACTGAAATTCAGTCTAAAAGAACATGTTAGTGTAGATAATTTTGGACTGGGCGGATCTCAATTAGATTTAATTAGATCCATGGATGGGAAATAGTTCTATCTTTTCAGCCCGACAACCCAAACTAGGTAGTATTCCGTAATTGCCAATGGATCTTAGATTATGGCTCTGTTCTTTTCAGTTTAATTTTACCTCACTTGATTTCAGCTCAGCTTAATTACTTAAGTTCAACTCAGCTTATTTCAGCTCTATTCATTTAACCTAAATTAAATTCAGTTCAACTTCATTCAACCCAAAAAAATAGTGTGCATTTGGATATCAGCATGTCGGTCTAGTTGATCTAAGTCGGATTGAATATGAATCTATAAATATTAATTTGACAAATTCGGATTCAGCTGAGTCTGGTCCAAATCGTGCCCATTAACATCGCTACTACGACCTCTTCACCTGTAAGGGGGCTAAACCAAGTGGTGGCTTGGGCATCCATATTAATTGCAATTTCCAGTAAGGAGTTGCTACTTTAATAGCATGGATGGCGTAGTCCTAACCAATTTCTCTCTGTTGTGGACTTGTAGTAGTAATAACATTTATGTTTGGCTTTATTAATTATATCCGTCTTAATGTCTAAATTCGTTTTCTTTTGTAATGAGTCATGTCAAACAATAACGTGTACTGTTGAATTGAATCTTGTAGCTTACATTAGATTGTTAACCTATTTATTGCATTACATTCCTATCTTCTATCAATACCAAATGGCTTTTCAACATACTTTATGTTAGTCCGGTGAATTATATTGTGTACTTGACGCATTCGTGTTAACTGTTATGGGGTTGTCATGCAAATTATGTGGCACTTTATTTCATGAATACCATACTTTGTAGTTTGTACTCTTACAACTCATTGAATGAATAACAAAGGTAAATCCGTTCATATGACTTTATACAAAGGTAAATATGACTTTATACAAAGGTAAAATCCGTTCATATTTTTGTCGTTTCATTTGTGGAATTAATAGGAATTTTTTATGGTTAAGGTGAACGTGGATGAGTTATGAGTATAGAGCTCATAAGTTTGACTTGACTCGAACTCGAGCAAACCAGAATATCACAAATTGAAACAGACACGAACCAATCTGATGACGTCCCGTAACCCGACAGACCTGATGATACGTGACTCCTACTCGACCCTAACCTGACCCGATGTGAACCCGGCCCAATACTGACTCGATAAAATTGTCGACCCGGCAATAACCTAGTACAAATAAAATTAACATATGATGTTTGCTACTAGGCTTGCTACTCCCTCCCGACCCCGTCTCACAATGATCGGAACAGAAGGAGTAGTACGTATGGAATGTTACAAGATAGGTATACTTTGCGGTTGTTGACGTAATATAATGAGTGTTATTGGGTGCATGGAACCATGCATGGCATATGAATATGAATATGAATATGATTCATAGTATCACTCACTATCATAGATCGTCCGAAATAGAGTGAAGGGTTTAGTAGTAAATTGAGGTTGTGACGTAAGAGGATAGTAAGAGCGTAGTAGGAGTGTATTTAATAGAGGCTTTATTGTACAGTTGAACTTAAAAAGACCTCTTGAATGCCGCTTCAATCTCGCATACAATAGCAGGCCAACAAATCTAACCTACCCCATACATTTAAGTCAATATGTTTGAAGTTCGATTCAAGCAAAATTTGCCTTAACCAAATTGGCTCCGTCTAAGGTGGAGTTAAACTGATAATCCACATATAGTCCGTCTAAGGGCACATTTTAGAAAAACCGATAAAATTATTTCTTACTTGAGTTGAACCACATCCCAACTGCTTGCCATTTAATTTGATGACCTAATAATTGATTTAATAACAATTCGAACATGAGATTATCAACCTGAATTTGGTTAACATTCGCAAATTAACATGTACTAATAACATGGACAAAAAAACACGACTAGCCACAATTTTTTGACGATAATAGACTACAAATCATCCTTAGACTAGGTACAATACAACTAACCTTATTTTGTTCCTAAATATTTAGGTCAAATGATAAGTTTTATCCTATTCAAAGTCAGGGTAGGACAGATCGTACCACCGGCTTCTTTGAGAGTTTATCACAATATCCCCTCCCATCCACACCAAAGGTTACATTGACTTTATCACACTTGTCGAGGCGCGTTTTGCAACGTGATTATCTTTAGTTACACATTATTAAAAATTATAAAAATTTGATATTCTTATAACATTTATTAATTATTACGATAAATCCAACAAGATTTCATATGAGTATATTTTCTCTTATATTTTACAATTAATACCAAATATTCTCTACAGTAATGAATAGTGCTAAAAAGTCAATGTAACTTTTGGTCTGGATGGGAGTAAGTATTTGACGAAACATATACGTATGCCGAGTTAGTCAAGTCTTTCTCGCCCTTCGTTGGATATGACACCTCCTCAAATGCAACTATTGCTGTTAAAACGACACATTTAACATTTTTTTCAAGGTGAAGCATTAGGTTTTGATAATCAAGTTTCAACCATGTATATATGTCACATTCCTATGTATTTAATCATTACACTCTCACGGGCCATAATTCAACAAATTTAAACACAAAGATAGGCTCATAATTCAACAAATTAAGAGTCTCAAGTAGAGGTCATTTAAAAGCACACAACAACCTCGTCAGCTATATCAGCCGGCAACCACATCCCCATGACCTATGATTCAATATTCAATAATAAACTTTAAATAACCCATCCATCCTTCCTTCTTGAATATAAAAACTTTAATTCTTCTCAACATCCTCGCTTTTATTAAACAACTACATTTACCTATCCCTACTGTCCCACGTCCCTCCATGCATGCACCCCTTTTCCTTCTTTTTTTTTCTCCAACGTTTTTGATCGTGTCCTTGTCTATTTTACGTGTCACATGCATACTTCTAATATCCTATAATCATCTGATCAATCTGTCTTAAGATTAAAACGGTTATTAGCATCTCACTTTCATATAGACCAATTATTTTCTAAATTCTAATATCTAGACATTCTACTTATGTTACTAGGTTGAAAGCTAGTACGATGTACGGGTTAACGGTTGTAGGGAAGACGATGTTAATTAATGTAAGCAATATAATAAAGAGTAACAGTAGGGGGTGAGGGGAGGCGGGATTTTATGATTGATTTAACTAACTAATTAATTAGTACATAAGACAACTTTAAATAAGATGAATTCAAGTGATTAAAAGTTTCGGGTCAACAAATATCAACTATCAACAAACCAATTGATCATCGGTTGACTTTAAATCCAACTCAAGTACTCTCTATTATGGAAATCCCTACTTCCTCTTACTTGTAGTCATTATAAATTCATGAACATTGAATTTTGCTAATAAATTATTGGGAGCTATGCCTTTATAATTAAACTTGCCACATTGATTATGCACTCTACTAATTTATAGCAATGACATTATTAAACATCGTATTTATTTACTAATTAAAATAACCTTTGAATTGTTTGAAATTATGCGTTATGAAGAATTAAAGTTGCAGGCAATTCAATCTCATCAAAAGGTGGTTTAATGAAAAAAGGAGGTTATATTTTTTAGGTAAATAGAAAAGCCACAATGATAATGATGCAAGATTAATTCACAAATGGAGTGGATTAAGGTAATGTATCTTTGCGACTTTGCCTATAATATGTGACAGTGTGACACTAACACTCCATCCGCCTCAATCATTTGTTTACATTTTCTATTTAGAGTGAGGGGTATTTTAATCAAAGGTTAACAAATGATTCGGATGAAGAAAGTATATGCTCGGTTATTTCCAAACCGGCAAGAATATATACTAAAAATAGGAAATACAATATTTTTTTAGGGCAAAAATACGATTTTTGTTAATACGGATTAATTATTTTTTGCATATAAGTGGGCTATAAATGTGTACTCCGTATAAAGCTTGATCTGATTTGTTCAAATTCGGAAAATGAATGTGTAATTTGAGCGGAACGAAATACCTTTCTACAATTCTACGTACATGTCTCCATGCAGAGACATGAAGCTACAAAAACGACTTAGTCTAATACTCCCTGTCCCGGTTATTTATTGTCATATTCTATTTTGGTTATCTCAGTCAATTGTTGTCCTTTTTATTTTAAAAATAAACTTGATGAGCAATTTGATTATTTACACTCAATTTAGTTCACTTATCATTTAGTAATTGGATCCCTCCTCTTTCCTTGATCTTTGTGCCAAAACCAAAAAATAACAGTTGACCGGGACGGAGGCATTACTCAAAACATCTTCTTATGTTGTGACTTTGTTTCGTATGTTGGAATATTTGAATGTCGTATTGGTTTTATAAAGACTATTCGATTTAAGATTACTTCAAGACTAAGTTATGCATTGGGATATTTCTCTTTGTATTTTGTGGACTATTAGTCTATTACGTTAGTTCTATAATTTGTGTAATGACTTCGGAATTAAAATGTTCAATTTCTTGCAATTTAGGCTCATTATCTAAAACGGATCAGGTACTGGATAACATATCCGAAATTTTGAATAGTAAAAACCGTATCCAAAGCCTTTCGGATCAAGTAGCAGATAATGAAATTTTGGATTTTCAGATTTGGTATCAAAACCGAAATCGAATTCGAATCGGATATTGGATTAGCAACCTACTAAGAAGGTATGTTTGGTGAGAGAGTGAGAGATAAGGAGAAACTCCGTTATAGTTAGCAAGTGAGTCTTGTCTACCATCCTTCATTAAGTGCTGATCATCTTAAATACACTTAAATGCTGAATTTAAGGAAGAGCATTCAAACGCCTCGCTTACTACAACAACAAAATACTCATCCTTCATTCATTACTAGTACTACTATTAATTCTACAACCATATTTAATTTCTTTCTCTCTCTCTCTATCATCAATCTCTTCATCATCTTTGTAGTGGTGGACTGGTGGAGCGAGGGGTTAGTGAGGGCGCTCCCCGCTAAAAAATGGAAAAACCAAAATTTTTAGTTAAATTTTTGAACATTTTAAAAATTTTACCTTATAGTCTATATAAAATTAGTTGTTTGTTTCCGCTAAAATTTTCCGCCCTCCTAACGTGGAATCCTGGCTCCGCTACTGCATCTATGCCACTCTCACCACCGGTTATTATTATTATTATTATTATTATTATTATTATTATTATTATTATTATTATTTAAAATCGCAAACTTTTATTAATTAATCAAAAGTTTACAAGAAATTAGTGGGCAGCCAAGATATAATCTGGGCTCCCACTCCCTTAACGATAACAAAGCTAATTATTATTATAATTATTATTATTATTAATTTATATTAATAATAATTTTAAAAAATATAACAGTAATATTAATATGAGTCCCTTGTTTCAGGGAAAAAAAATTGCATTAATAGTTCCAAAGTTTCAGGAGCCAATAAGAGAAGCTAAATGTTTTAACTTTTATAGAAAGAGGATATTAATATTAATATGAGTTGAGTTTGTAAGAGCTGGACTTAGAATATCTGAGATGAATTGATAGGAGTACTGTTCCGGGTGTAATTCCAGAGCAGTTATATGTTACCACCCGTGCTTGTAGAATGACGTCTTTAGTTGAATCCTCCTTGCGGTCTCCTGAAACGATGAACAAACTGAGGGCTCGGCTTTGGACCGAGCGAACTCACTCCGACGCTCAAGTCAGTAACTTAGAGAGGTAAGTGGTTGTTACTTGGCAAAGTACGTATTGTAGAGAGATAAGTAAGATATTACCAGATGAATAGTGATTCTTAGGTTGAATTGTGGATCCTTTCCTCAATGATAGTTGAAGAGTATTTATAGACTTTCGCCTTTTGTCACGTAGTGACCAAGTGGCCAAGTGGCTAGCAGGTGGAAAGACTGATCTACCCCTCGGCCGAGGGACCCATGGCAGGCCGGCGGGCCCTGTTGACCCACCGCCGAGGGGTCTTGGATATGAGTTCGCGGATGTGTGCCCATTGGTTGGTTGCCCGGCCGGACCCATCCGACAGTAAGCCGACGCCTCGTCGGTTAAATTTGTCTAAGCCGTTGACTTCTTTGTGGATATCTTTGACCTTGCTCAATGTGTTGACTTGGTCGTGGGTGCGAATATGCCCCATCAATTTGCCCCAGCGTAGTCTATGCCGTGGTATGGGCTCCGATGTATCTTTGAGCGTATATTCGCACAGTGAAAATATTCTCGCCCGGCTTCTTCTACCTCGGCGTGACTCTGCTTAGGCCGTACCATATCCCCCTCCACATGGTTGTGTAATGGACATCCGATGTGGAAAAGGCAATGACGCCGGGCCGAGACCAGGGCGGAGAGTGCTTAGGTTGTTTCGATTGCCCCCTGGCCGCTGCTTTCGGCTTGGTTGATCATGTGGCCGGCGGAGAAACGGATACTTAGGATTTTGTTGAGGAAGATGAACAAGCAGAGAGATATGAAGGGGCGTGTTGAAGACGCTTGGTCATCCTTTGTTGCATTGATTGACATTCAATCTGCGCAACGATTGACATTCCGTGGGTCGCATGTCCCGACACGTGTCCGATTCTTGATTGGTGACGTTTCATGGGTTGTGCCCTGATTGGTCCTTCTTCATGGGCTTTTTCCTATAAATAGGGCAGTTAGTCTTTGAAATTGGGCACCAATTTCGTTCCCTTAAAATTTTCTTTCCTCCAAATTTCCAAGGGTTTTTCTCTTTTCTAATCTTCAGTGTCGTTACTTTGGCTAGTGTTTTTCTTCAAGGTAAACAAACAAACTTTTCTCGATCTCTTATTTTGTTGAATAACTATTGCTACCATGTCTTCTACTGAGGCCGGACCTAGTAACCCTGCGCCGGGGGGTTCCCTGTCGCGTCTGAATGAAGGGGAGGCACTGACCGCCGTCCCACTAAGGTCCGGGGGTCCGAGGTCTCCTTCTCCTGAAGTTGATCCTCAAATTTTGGAGGAATGGGAGGATGATGATGATGTTGATGACGACGGAGACGATTTTGGTGATGATGCTAAAAGGGCTCACCCTAATGAGGGGAGGCAGTACGTCATGGATCACGGCGAACCTTGTAAGGTCGGCCCTGACCGTACTTGGACCCATAAGTTCGCCCGTTGTTCCGGCGAGACATTTTTCGAGGGCCATTTCTACTTTGGCAGGGGATACAAAATTGTTATCCCTGAGAGGGGTCAGGCCATCTGTTGCCCTCCACCGGGTTGCACCGGCGTATATATGCGGCACCTGGAGTACGGGCTCCGGTTTCCGCTGAATGATTACGTTATGGCCATCATTAGGGCCATGAACGTCGCTGTGGCCCAGCTTCACCCGTTGGCTGTTAGGACCATAGTCGGCTTTGTCTGGCTCTGTCTCTTTAAGGGAGAGGTCCCAACGGTTAATTTATTCCGTCGGCTTCACCACCTTCGGCCGTCATTTTCCGGTCACGTCGGATGGTACAGCGTGCAAATGGAGCCGGGTTACGTCTCCGTTGATAAGTCATTTTCTTCTTGTAAAGACTGGAAAGATCGTTGGTGTATATTGAGGTGCTTGGATGACTATCCATTGCCCGGTCCTTCTTCCAAAGCACCAGAGTTAATTTGCGGTGCGAGACTAAGGCGGAGCATGACAGATGGGTTACCCGGAAAAAACATAAGATGGACGCCGACAAGGTCCCTCTCAATGAGGACGAGAGGCTGGCGATGAGGCTCTTTGAGACGGACAAGAGCGGGGTGTCGAAAAGATGGATCCCCCCGACGCAGATCATCCTTCAGGATGAGCTGCTCTGCCATGTCGGCCTCATACCGCCCTGGCGCAGGTGAGTGGGGTCGGTGTGAGGCCCATGACTGCTCTCAAAGTTTCTGTCTGTTTTGAATTTTGGTTCATTCCTTGCTTAACTCTTGCTTTGCTTCTTTTGTAGATCATTTTGGCGCGGACCTGTCCGAGGATATTCTTAAGAGGATGGGGCTGCACAAGGACAAGACCGTTCTTGATTTGCACCCTAAGGCTCGCCCGTGATCGCAGGGGCGTCGCCGAATGACCTGATGGATCGGCGCTCAAAGGCCGAATGTGGAGGCGGCCCAGGCGAGGTTGCCGATGAACATGCCGCGTCGAACGCGAAAACGAAGCCTTCGGCGGCGGCGGCGTCGACATCCGTTCCACCTTCCATCCCTTCAGTCCAGAAGGAGACGGTGGAGATCGTTGACATCACCAACGGGGAGGACTCTGATGCGGAGGGATCTCCCCTCGTCCTTAAGAGGAAAAGGTCCACCCCCGCTGCTGCTGCTGTTGCCGCTGCTGCTACCGAGGGCGGCAAGGAAATGGGCCCTCCGACAAAGAAGTCCAAGCCTGGTACCGATTTATCCTACGGCTCAAATTCAGCCGGCTCATTGGGCGTTCCTGATGAGTGGCTTTCCGATATGTCCATGTATACTGACACGGATGTTTTAATTGAATTTTTGTAGATCAACCGTCGGCGGCCCGCCCGTTCTCACCGTGCGGCAATTGGAGAAGCGACACGAGAAGGCGGGTGATAGAAATGTCACCGTCGCTCCCTTACCTCGGAAGATTTCCCCGCCGAGCTTGTGGCGGAGGGTGCCAAAATATCCAAGAGGTCGGCGAAGTGGGCTCGGCTGGCCGCTCCCACATTATGGAGCAAGAGGAGACCATGGTGAGGCTACCCCACAGCTCGAGCGGCTAAGGCTGGAACTTGACGCGGCGAACAAGGAGGCTAAGAGGGCCAAGGCGGAGGCTAAAGAGGCAGTCCGTGCTGAGAGAAAACTTAGGGAGGACGCTGAAAAGGAAGTCCTTCTTTGAGAGAGCCAAGGCCGAGGCTGCGGCGGTCAAGCGCTAAGTCATGCGGGAGATGCGTGACTTTGCTCGAAGCGCGCCGACCTTTACCTTACACGAGAGGAACGAATTTAGGGACTGTTCCGGACCCGGGGAAGGTGGTCCGGGACAAGGATGCTATCATTGCCCAAAGGGAGGAGGACATTGAGAAACTCCAAACCGTTCTTCTCCCTAACATGTGCGCCTAATATCGGGACCTGGCCGAAGGAGCTGCCAGGGAAGTGATTGAGGAGCTCTTCCCTCTCGATGGCTCCTTTCCGTGGGACAGATTTGACGAGCTTTTTGATGACAAGCTCGAGGCTAAGGAGGAAGAGGCGAAGGAAAAGGCCAAGGAGGAGGCAAGGGTGAAGAGGGAGGCGGAGGCGGCCGCGGAGAAGGCGGCCCCTTCTTTGAGGAGGCTAGGGCAGCCGAGAGAGAAACCGAGAGGATGAAGGCGGTTGAGGCTGCCGAGGCTGCGGCTCTTTGAGAAAGCCGAGATCGCCGAGACAGCTTACGGGTCGCCTATTGAGGACGATGCTGCTAACGCTGCTGACGGAGAGCAGCACCAGGCATAGGGAGACGGGCGGTTGTCACCAGGCTCTCCCGGCGCCTCGGATAGCTTTAGCTGTTCGGGGGCCAATTATTAAGCCTTTCCTCCCTGCCATCTTTTGGCGCTTAAATGATATCTGTAACCTTTTGCCTTTCTTTTCCTTGTATTTTGTACAACTTTGGTAGGTTGTCTTTTGGCTTATCCTTATGGGGACGGCCGTCGTCTGCATTTCTTGTAATCTGTTGAACATTTTTAATAAGAGTTCGCTTCTTTTGCCTCCGGCTTGGCCGAGGTCTTTACCCCATTTTTCTGAGTTGTCTTCTTGCGCTAGTAGTTGAGCGTCTTAACTGTAAACGTTTTTACTTTGCCTCTGGCTTGGCCGAGGTCTTTTCTCGTCTTCGTCTGGGTTGTCCTCTCATGTTGTTAATTAAGCGCCTCTTTTGTTTTCGCCTCGGCCTGGCCGAGGCAATCTAGAGTGCGTATCTCAACTGTTTAACGTTCCTAAGGAATGTTGATCGCTTTTACGAGTATCAGCCGTGTTGGTAGTGACCGCCGTGGCGTCCACCTCTTGGGGTGACTGCGACGGCGCCTGTTTCTTGACGATGGCTGCCGCGGCGTCTACTTCTTGGAGTGACTGCTGCGGCGTCTACCTCTTCGGGTGACTGCCGTAGCGTCTACTACTTGGGGTGACTGCGACGGCACTTGCTTCTTGATGATGACTGCCGTGGCGTCTACCACTTGGAGTGACTGCTGCGGCGTCTACCTCTTGGGGTGACTGCCGTAGCGTCTACTACTTGGGGTGACTGCGACGACGCTTGCTTCTTGATGATGACTGCCGTGGCGTCTACCACTTGGAGTGACTGTTGCGGCGTCTACCTCTTGGGGTGACTGCCGTAGCGTCTACTACTTGGGGTGACTGCGACGGCGCTTGCTTCTTGATGATGACTGCCGTGGCGTCTACCACTTGGAGTGACTGCTGCGGCGTCTACCTCTTGGGGTGACTGCCGTAGCGTCTACTACTTGGGGTGACTGCGACGGCGCTTGCTTCTTGATGATGACTGCCGTGGCGTCTACCACTTGGAGTGACTGCTGCGGTGTCTACCTCTTGGGGTGACTGCCGTAGCGTCTACTACTTGGGGTGACTGCGACGGCGCTTGTTTCTTGATGATGACGGCCGCTCTTGTCGGTATGACAGTGTGAGCCGGTACCTGTTTCCGATAGTGACTATTTGGGGAAATGAACACTTTGATGGAGAACTTGGACGATTCCTCATTTGATATAAACACGTGTCGGGGTACCCACAGTTGTCTTGGGCACCTCCGACACTTTACAAGGTACTCTCTGAGATCGTCAGTGTTCTAACGGCTTATTAAAGGCACACCTTCCTAGTTAGCCGTCAGTTGCATCCATGAGGTCGCCCTCCTGTTGTAAGGATGGGCTTTTCCCCCTCTCTGACTTCTTTGCCGCTTTGAGGGATTGCAAGTTGCATCCTCTGGCGGATATCTGGACGTTGACTACCTCGTCCTTCTCGTCCTTGGAGACGAGCTTATGCACTTCCCCCCGGTCCGAGACATACATCAGTGTCAGGGCTCATATGGACATCACTGCGTCGGCCTCGCTCAGAGTGACTCGGCCGATAAGAACGTTGTAGGCGGACGAGCCGTCAATGACCACGAACTCAGCTAGGACATTCTTAGCCGCAATCCCTTCGCCGAACATCACCGGCGATCCCGATTGACCCCGGGGTACTAGTCCGGCCCCGGAGAAGTGTCAAAGGACTGGTGCAAGGGCTTAGGTCCTTGACTTTCAGGCCGAGGTTGAGGAAGCATTCCCTGAACATGATGTTCGTGTAGGCGCCCGTGTCAATCAGGCACCTCTTGACCAGGTGGTTGGAGATGTCCAAGTGGACTATGAGTGGGTCGCTGTGAGGAGCGATGACTCCCTCGTAGTCCTTCTTCCCAATAGTCATATCGGGGATGTTGGAAGCGGGGACCGCTGTTTTGGGCACAAAGTTGATGGCCCGATACGGCTCGTTCGGTGTCGTTTGTGCCCATGAGCGGACCCACCGTTCTCGTTGCCCCTGATGACAACATGGATCACTCCTATCCGTTCAAAGACGGATTTCTTATTTGAACCGCCGGCCTTAGTCTTTTGGCCTTTGGCAACATACTTGCCGAGGCTCCCCTTCCGGATTAGCTCTTCAATGGCATTCTTGATGATGCGGCGGTTGTCGATAAGGTGACCGGTGTGGCCGTGGTACTCACAGTACTGGCTCGTGTCACCGTCTCCCTTCGGCTTGGGAGGCCTTTCCCATTTCTGGCCCTCGCCCTTGCTCAGGGCGAAGACCTCGGCGGCAGATACAACCAGGGGGGTGTGATCACGGTACCGCCTTTGGTGGTATGTTCCCGAACTCCCCGGCGCCCGCCGAGCTCGCTTTCGCGATTTATCGACCGTGACCTATTATTGTCACGGCGTCTTTCATCCGGGTGGTCCTCCCGGTGGCTCTTCTTCTCTCGAGTGCCCGGCTTGGCGCGTGTCCGACCAGTCTTGTGATAGTCCTCTACCTTGATGGCTTGATCGGCCATCTTCCTGGCGGCGTCTAAGCCCGGCCTCCGGACTTGATGAGCTCGTTTTCAAGTCTCCCCTTGGGAGGCCTTTCATCGTGCGAAGGCCGCCAGCTCGGGATTTATCTCCCGAATTTGCTGAACCTTGGCATCGAACCTCTTCACATAGCTTCATAGAGACTCGCCCCCCTCCTGCCTAATAGTTAGGAGGTCCGACGTCTCCACGGCCTTCCTCTTATTGCAAGAGTACTGGGCTAGGAAGGCGTCCCTTAGGTCGGCGTAACAAGATATCCGAGCCGTCGGGCAGCCCTTTGTACCAACTCTGAGCCATCCCATGCAAGGTCGTTGGGAATACTCGGCACCAGACTTCATCGGGTTGTTCCCACACCGACATGTACGACTCAAAGGCCTCGGCATGGTCGGTGGGGTCGCTATCCCCTTTGTAAGTGAACGCCGGCAATTTTAGTTTGGTTGGCACGGCGGTGTCAAGGACATAGGCACTGATGGGCTGTCTGACCACGTGTCGAATGACACGCGGCGATCGGCTCCTCGCATTCCAAGTCCGGCCCCTCTCCTCGTACTGGGTGGGGCTTCTCCTCCGACTATGGTAAGTCGGGCTTCTTCTCCGACTCGACGAGTCGGACTTCTTTCACTCCTCGAGGCGGGGCCTCGTCGGTGCCGCGGCGACGCTGTCCTCCCGCGGGTGCGGGAGGAGCTTAGGTCTACCACCGCACACGCCGGGCTCCTCCGGCGTCTTGACGGGGCCAGCTTCTTCCGTGCTCCATTCAAGTCTCTTGGAGTCACGTTAAGGCCCTGGTCTCTGGACGGGTTCCGCCGCTCTTGTCGGTGTGACGGTGTGAGCCGACGTACTACTAATGAGGTCGGGAGTAGCTTCGGTTTTGCTACATCAACCACATGTCCCATGATGGTGACCTGGTTGGCGGCGTGGCGTATCTGGTATTATTGGCATCCGTACTCCGGCTGAATTACCTGGCCGGTGGAGGGTGCGCAACTCCCGAGTTGTGGACGGTATCATCTTGGCAGAACTCGGTTTCGTCAGTTACGAATACCTCTTGTTGTTTTGACATCTTCTTAGCTTTTTTGGGTGGGTTTTTGTTTTGTTTTTTTTTTGTTTGGGAATGAAATGTGACTAGCTTCTAGTATCTTTCCCCACAGACGGCGCCAATTGTTCCGGGTGTAATTCCAGAGCAGTTATATGTTACCACCCGTGCTTGTAGAATGACGTCTTTAGTTGAATCCTCCTTGCGGTCTCCTGAAACGATGAACAAACTGAGGGCTCGGCTTTGGACCGAGCGAACTCACTCCGACGCTCAAGTCAGTAACTTAGAGAGGTAAGTGGTTGTTACTTGGCAAAGTACGTATTGTAGAGAGATAAGGAAGATATTACCAGATGAATAGTGATTCTTAGGTTGAATTGTGGATCCTTTCCTCAATGATAGTTGAGGAGTATTTATAGACTTTCGCCTTTTGTCACGTAGTGGCCAAGTGGCCAAGTGGCTAGCAGGTGGAAAGACTGATCTACCCCTCGGCCGAGGGACCCATGGCAGGCCGGCGGGCCCTGTTGACCCACCGCCGAGGGGTCTTGGATATGAGTTCGCGGATGTGTGCCCCGGCTGGCTGGTTGCCCCGGCCGGGACCCATCTGACAGGCCGACGGGCCTCGTCGGTTGGGCTGTCTAAGCCGTTGACTTGCTGTGGATATCTTTGACCTTGCTCAATGTGTTGACTTGGTTAGCGGGTGCAGAATATTAATATTAATATCTTTGACCTTGCTCAATGTTTTAACTTTTATAGAAAGAGGATATTAATATTAATATGAGTTGAGTTTGTAAGAGCTGGACTTAGAATATCTGAGATGAATTGATAGGAGTACAATTGAGCTGAATTTACTTGCACTGAGCTGAACATATATAAGTTGAACTTAACTTTGAGGCGAAGTTAAGCTGAAAAGAACAAAACCTCACTCTTAGATTACACTTAGTGTCATATAGGTAAATGGGATAATTAGGTTTGTTTCAGATTTATAAAGCCAAAACGGAAGTTAAAAACTCAAAATTTCTTCCTTCTGTTTTTCGAGTGAATAAACGGTTCCAGTTCAGTTTTCCAAAAAAAATCCGATTAACAAGTTTCAGAATCAAAATTTGACTTTTTATTATGTGGAAAGAGGTAAAATCATCTGTTTGGCACTATCCATCTTCAACTTGTGATGGATAGTGTCCGTTTTCAATGAGAATTTGTGATATTTATACCGGTTAAGTAGCTTATTGAGGTTTTTATGTAACAACTAGGTTTGTGACCCGTGAGATTCACGGGTTTATCTGTTTTCGTTTTGTTATTTTTATCGTATTGTTTATATTTGTCTAAGCAATTAGTTGATTCATTAAAAAATATAGTCTTGAAATACATAAAAGTTAGTTGGTAAATGGCTTTGATATAGGATTCTTTTGCACCACTTTTCCCTCTATTTTCATGCTTTTCGACTCCGTTTGAGTCGGTTTTATACGTTCTTGCTTGCCATTCATGCCCCAATTCCCATGCCTATGATATTGTACCTCCCTTGCAGGAATTGAGGCGAGATTGGGAGAATTGAAGCTAGAAAACGAGTTCGCTCAACTAAGCATGGAAGAAGGGGGAATTGATGCTGAGAAGTATTCCCAGCCGGTAGGCCGGCAGCCGGTCAGCCGGCTGGGAACACCAAATGTATACAATTCAAGCTAGGATTAGGCAAAGGGAATTCCCAGCCGGTAGCCCGGCAGCCGGCTGGGAGAGCAATGAGCTGAAGATCAAAGGAAGTTACAGGAATTTCCCAGCCGGTCATAAGGCCAGCAGCCGGTCACCCGGCTGGGAGTTCCCCTAAAGCCCAGAAGTCAAGACGAAGTCAACGTGCCTCCCAGCCGGTCAGTGACCGGCAGCCGGTTGCCCGGCCATGGCTACCTGATGATATCAAAAATCAATTCAACTTCCAGGAACTTCCCAGCCGGTCATAGGTCCGGCAGCCGGTTGACCGGCCGGGAGTGCATACCCGTATTTCAAGCCCATTTACAAATCTTACCCTAATCTTGGTGCAAACTATATATACCCCCTCCCTTAACCATTTGTACACACACCCGCAGATCTAAATTAATTTCCCTTTCCAAGTTTGAACCTTGTTAATTACTTTGCTAATCTTTCCCTAATTAGAACAAGTTCTTCAATTATTACATCATACTTAGTAGTAGAAATTGGGTTGTAAGAAGATTGAAGGTTTCTCCTTCCTTATTGTTCAATCCAAATTCCTTTCTTGCTATTGAGTTGGTATTATTTCTCTTCCTAATTTCATTAGTTTACATTTGCTTTTCCATTAAGTTTTGTTTAATTGTTTATGTTAAATTTGTGATCCTTGTTGTTTGATTGTTGTTATTTTCACTCTTGTTCATCTTTCCTTTGTTCATCTTTGTTATTTACACCCAAAGATTGAGTCTTTGATTCCCTTGTGTTAAAGATTGAATCTTTGAGTTACTTGTGTTAAAGGTTGTGTCTTTTAGTTTAATCATCCTCATTATTAGATTAAATTATCTTTCTTCATAATTATTGTTGGATTGTTGCATGTTTAGAAGTAGAATTCATTCTCCCATTATGTTTATGCTTAAAGACTCCATCTTTATTGTTTCTCTTGCCTCTAGAAACATGATTAGTGAGTAGTCTTCTACTAGGCCTCGGTTTGACCTGGTATGGGTAATTTCACTAATTAATTCTCATTTAGGCTAATTTGTTGGGGGAAATTGGTGAGGGTAGCTTAGAGGAATGAATTGTTTATGGATTGATTTTGGGTAGTGTCAATTTGTGACCCTTGTCCACCAACGAGAGTTGGTTAGGTTGGAAATTGGGTGCCCGGAACTTGACCCTATTGCTAACCGCGGTTGAGACCGAAAGGGAGAACAGGGGGAGGGTACCTCTAAGTTAGCGTTTGAAATCGACTCTCGAAAGAGGGAGTGGTATGACCCGGAGTTTGATGGGGGCCTAATGACCTTAGTTAATGCTAGGCTACCTTGAGAATTACATGTGTTTTCGGGTTGTTGGGCATTAGACTTGGGATACCGACATTCGAACCCGAGAGGGGGGTTAGTTGGGGTAGCTAGTGTCCTATTGCGAACCCGAGAGGGAGGTTCTAGGCGAATTAGAGCCATCTACCCCTTACCTTTCTACCCCTTGAGATTAGCCGAGGGAATTAATATATGGAATTACGTATATTCGTGGGAGAACCGAGTTCTAGCCTTTCCTATTATTTGATCAACTCTTAATCCTTCTTAGCTTGTTCTTTGCTTGTCTAGTTTATTAGCCTTTCAATTTGCTAGTTTAGTGCTAGATCGTTACCACCTCTCAATTTTAGTTTGACTTAGCTAAGCTCGTGAACTAGAACGATTAGTAATCTACCTACTCCTTGTGGGATCGCCCCTCTAAAGTTTGCATCGACAAATCGTGAACTTGCGAGGTATACCTTGATACCATCAAGTTTTTGGCGCCGTTGCCGGGGAGTTCGGCTAGATATTAATTGTTTTCGTTCTAGTTTAGACTAAGTCTTTTGTGTTACTAATCCTTCTCTTGAGTGTGTAGGACTTTTTGCATGAGTAGGAGAACTCGAAGAGGTCAACCAATTGATCCGATTGACCACGAGATTGAAGCTACCGCAAGAAGACTAAATTCACTCCGTAGAAGAGGGCTTATAGAAACACCAACTTCCCAAGAAAATTTAGTAGTTGAAGACTTTCAAGAAGAACCAAGTGCTTTTGAAACTTTTGAGAATCCCTTTGCAACTCCGGGAGAAGAAGTGACAATGGTCGCGATTCCTATGCGAGATAGCTTGGCTCCGAAAAAGGTGGTGAATCCGAGTATAGTCAAGCCACCTATTCAAGCCAACAACTTTGATGTGAAAGGCACCTTGCTAAAACTTGTCCAAGGGAATCAATTCGGTGGGGGAGCCACCGAAAACCCCAACGAGCATCTCAACGAGTTCTTGGATAGTTGTGACATGTTCAAGGCCAACGGAGTGTCGGAGGATGCCGTACGCCTTAGGCTTTTCCCTTACTCCTTGAGGGGAAGTGCCAAGGAGTGGCTTAAAAGTTGTGAACCCGACTCTCTTCGGACTTGGGACGACGTCTCCAAGGCTTTCCTAAACAAGTATTTCTCACCACAACGAACCGCAAGAATCAAGAGTGAGCTCCAAGGCTTCACCCAACAAGAAGATGAGACCCTTTACGAAGCATGGGAGAGGTACAAAGGCCTCCAAAGGCTATGTCCTCACCACGGGATTGGGGATGACGAGTTAATCAACAACTTCTATGAAGGGTTGAACAATGAAATGAAGATGAACCTTGATTCCGGCTCGGGAAAGGGAGCATTGGATAAAATAGATCACAAGACGGCCAAAGAGCTCATTGAAGAGATGGTTTATCGTACCTTTCATTGGAACAATGATAGGCACAAGAGGAAAGGAAAGTCAACGGTTGCATCGGCCAACAATGTTGAGGTTAAAGAGATGATAGAAGAGCTTAAGCAACAAGTTGCCTTGATGAGTTCAAGCAACACATCTAGCAATTCTTCTTTTACGAGGAACCAAGTTTATAGTTGTGAGATTTGTGGAGACCAAGGACACCCACCCAATGAGTGTCCTTTGATGGTAGGAGAGGGCAATTGCATGGAGCAAGTGAATGGGATATGGGAGTCTAGTCCGGCCAAGCAAGCATTTAATAATAACCAATATCATCCCGGAATGAGAGCCCGCCCAAACTTCTCCTATGGTTCACAAAATGTCCAAAACCCCACCTTCCAACCAAAACCAAAATTCACACAAAACTTTCAAGCTCAAAAGCCAAACACAACATTCAACCAAGGTCCGCCGGGTTTCCAAGGAAGAACCTTTCGACCAAGACAATAATTTCAACCACTCAATCCACCAAGCAACCCACCTTTCCAACCAAACAACCCACCATTCCAACAATCCACCCAACCAAAGTCAAACATGGAACTCTTGATGGAACAATTGATGACTTCCTAAAACCAACTTGTCAATACTCAAACACAATTCATCAACCATTCCACTCAAAAACAAGAAGAAATAACCTCATCCATCAACAAACTTAGAACCCAAATGCAAGCTTCTCAACGGATGACGGACAATCAAATCTCCCAATTGGCCTCCCAAATGAGCCAACTACAAGCCTCTCATGGAAAATTCCCGGGTAAAACCGAGGAGAATCCGAAAACCATAAATGCTATCCACTTAAGGAGTGGTAGAGATTTGGAGGACCGGGCATTTGTCAAGAAGAGGAAGAGTAGTAGACCGGGTGATGTGGTTGAACCTCAAATTATGGTTGAACCTCCTAAGGTAGTTGAAGAAAAAGGGGTTGAAGATGAACATGTGGAAATTATTGTGGAGACTCCAAAGGTGATTGATGAACCAACAAAGGTCGTTGAAGACCCAAAACAACAAGTTGTGAGGACTTATGTGCCACCAATTCCTTCCCCAAAAAGGTTGGCAAGGGCAAAACTTGAACAAAAATATGGAAAGTTCATGGACATGATTAAGGGTATCAACATTACCATGCCTTTCATTGATGCCGTCAAGGAAATACCAAACTAAAATTCTTAAAGGAGCTCATCTCAAACAAAAACTCCTTGAGCCCAACAACAACGGTGAACTTATCCAAGGAGTGTAGTGCAATTTTTATGAATGAGACTCCTCAAAAGCTTGAAGACCCGGGGAGTTTTTCCATACCTTGCAAAATTGGGACCGTGCATAATGAGAGAGCCTTGTGTGATTTGGGGGCAAGCATTAGTCTTATGCCCCTCAAAATTTTCAAGAAGTTGAAGGGTTATGAGCTTTCACCAACAAGGGTTTCTCTCCAACTTGCGGATAGGTCGGTGAGATACCCGATCGGTCTTGTGGAGGATGTCCCTCTCAAAGTGGGCAAACTTGCATTCCCATGTGACTTCTATCTAATGGACATCCCCGAGGACTCAAATATTCCCATCATATTGGGGCGCCCTTGCCTTCCTACGGGGGGTGCCATGATTTATGTGAAGAATGGAAAGTTTTCTCTACAAGTGGGTGAAGAAAAGGTAGAATTCTCCTTGAACAAGGCCATGAAGGAGCCTTCGGATGAAAAGTCTTGTTACATGATTGGCATGGTAGAGGAATGGGTTGATATGAAGAAATTTGATGAAGACAAGGGTTTGCAAGGATTCCTTGAGGGCAAGGTAAAAGATTGCAAGGAGCACCGGGAGTATGCTTTAGCCATGGAAGCAACAATTGAAGAAGACCCGGACAAAGAATTTGAGAGCTTGAGAGGAGATGGTAAAAAGGAGGAGAGATCCACGCCTCCTCAAGTGGAGTTGAAACCTCTTCCCTCTACTCTTAAACATGCTTTCCTTGGCCCTAATGACACTTACCCTATTATTGTCAATAGTGCACTCAATGACACCGAACTTCAAAAGTTACTTGATGTTGTGAGAAAATATAAGGATGTCATTGGGTACTCAATTGATGATATCAAGGGAATTAGCCCTTCTTTTTGCACTCACCGCATTCATTTGGAGGATGAGGGTGCATCTTCCATTGAGGCTCAACGCCACCTTAACCCCGCAATGAAAGAAGTGGTTAGGAAGGAGGTGTTGAAGCTCTATGATGTGAGTATTATTTATCCTATCTCTGATAGTGCATGGGTGAGCCCGGTGCATGTTGTGCCAAAGAAGGGCGAGGTCACGGTAGTCACCAATGACAAGAATGAGCTAATTCCAACAAGAATCACAACCGGGTGGAGAATGTGTATAGACTATAGACGCTTCAACAAGGCGACTAGGAAAGACCATTTCCCCCTCCCTTTCCTTGACCAAATGTTGGAAAGACTTGCCCAACACTCTCACTTTTGCTACCTTGATGGGTTTTCGGGGTTTTTCCAAATCCCGATTCAACCTAATGACCAAGAAAAGACCACCTTCACGTGCCCGTTTGGCACCTTTGCTTATAGGCGCATGCCCTTTGAGCTATGCAATGCGCCGTCCACATTTCAATGATGCATGCTAGCTATATTTTCCGAATATGTTGAGGATATAATGGAGGTGTTTATGGACGATTTCTCCGTCGTAGGCACCTAATTTGATGGATGTCTAGCTAATTTGAGTAAGGTCTCACTACAAAAAAAAAAACGTTCAATAGCGACGGACGGATCCGTCGCAAAATGGCCTTATCCGTCACTAAAAGGGATTTGCGACGGATTTTCCGTCCCAAATGGCCCGTCGCAAATTTTCGTCGCAAAATGCGATCTTGCGACGGAAAATGCGTCGCAAAAAACTTGCTACGGAATTTGCAACGGAATTTCCGTCGCAAAAAAATTTTGACGATTTTTTTTTGTCTTTTTCTTGAACTTTATCATTTCCCGCGTTTTTCAAATGCGCGAACTTATTCCCGTGTCAATTCTCGAGACATAATACAATCAAACAAGCAAGTGAAACAACCTTAATAAACATAAGAAAACTGTGTTTCTTCGTTGATGTGGGACAAATTTTTTAAGTTTGCGACGGAATTTCCGTCGCAAATTTAACTTTTCCGTCGCAACATTTTTCCCGCGCATGTGCAAAATACTTGCGAAATCCCATAAAACCTTGCAACGGAATTCGCAACGGAATTTCCGTCGCAAAACTTGCAACGGAATTTTCCGTCGCAAAATTAAAACAATTCCGTCGCAAAAATAATAATTCCGTCGCAAGTAAAAAATCTTCGTCGCATGCTCTTGTTTGCGACGGAATTTGCATCCGTCGCAATATATCCGTCGCTTTTGATTGTTTTTCTTGTAGTGCTTGAAAAGGTGTCAAGAAACCGGTCTACTCTTGAATTGGGAGAAATGTCACTTTAGGGTGACATCTGGGGTTGTTTTGGGTCATGTTTTGTCAAGTAAAGGCTTGGAAGTTGATCAAGCCAAGATTGAAGTGATTAAACTTTACCCCCTCCCACTAATGTCAAAGGAGTTAGAAGTTTTCTTGGGCATGCCGGTTTTTACCGAAGATTTATCAAGGATTTTTCTTTGATTGCTCGACCTTTAACATTGTTACTTGGCAAAGATGTGCCCTTTGAGTTCACTAATGAATGTTTGAATGCTTTTAATAGGTTGAAAGAAGATCTCATCACCGCTCCAATTATGCAACATCCCACTTGGGGAGAACCATTAGAGTTGATGTGCGATGCTAGTGATGTAGCGGTGGGAGCGGTGCTTGGACAAAGAAAGAATGGCAAACTTCATGCCATATATTATGCAAGCAAAACCTTGGATGAAGCTCAAGCACACTACACCACCACCGAAAAGGAGCTTTTGGCGGTCATATATGCCATGAACAAGTTCCGTTCCTACTTGGTGGGCTCTAAGGTAATTGTACACACCGATCATACGGCGTTGAGGCACTTGCTAATCAAGAAGGAATCGAAACCACGCTTGATCCGGTGGATACTTTTGCTCCAAGAGTTTGATATTGAAATTAGAGACAAGAAGGGTGTGGAGAACATAGTAGCCGACCATCTCTCTCGGCTATTCCATGAAAAGGTTAAGGATGGACTACCAATTGATGACTCCTTGCCGGATGATCAATTGTTCGCTCTTGCTCTTATGGATGTCCCTTGGTACGCGGATTATGTCAACTACTTGGTATCCGGGGTCATCCCACATGACTATGACTCACATAAGAGGAAGAAATTCTTTCATGATCTAAGGCAATATTTTTGGGATGAACCTTGCCTATACAAATCTTGCGCGGATGGCATAATTAGGAGGTGCATTCCAAGTGAAGAGGTGAAGCCGATAATTTCTCATTACCATAATATGCCAAGTGGAGGGCATGGAGTTCGAGGAAGACCGCCGCAAGGGTGCTCCAATGCGGTTTTTATTGGCCTACCCTATTTCATGATGTGGCAACTTACGTCAAGAGGTGTGATAAGTGCCAACGAAGCGGAAATATTTCAAGGAGGCATGAGATGCCAATGAACTACATCCTAGAGGTAGAGTTGTTTGATGTATGGAGTATTGATTACCAAGGCCCCTACCCTTCCTCCTATGGATACGAGTACATACATACTTGTGGCGGTAGACTATGTGAGTAAGTGGGTAGAGGCTATTCCTACCAAGACATGTGATGCCAAATCGGTTGGCAAGTTCTTGAAGAATACTATTTTCCCAAGATTTGGAGTACCAAGGGTGCTCATAAGTGATAGAGGTTTGCACTTTCATGAAAAGACCTTTGAGGCTTTGCTCAAGAAACACGGGGTTCAACATAGAAGAACTCTTGCTTATCGCCCCCAAGCAAATGGGCAAGCCGAGATCTCTAACCGGGAAATCAAGTCTATTCTTCAGAAAATTGTGGCAAAGTCGCGAGAAGATTGGTCAACTAAGCTTGATGATGCTCTATGGGCGTACCGTAACGCCTACAGGACTCCTATTGGCACTTTGCCTTTTAGGTTGGCTTACGGTAAGCCTTGTCATCTTCCGGTTGAATTGGAGCACCGTGCCTTTTGGGCGGTAAAATTCTTGAATTTTGACATGAAGAAAGCGGGAGAGAAAAGGCTTCTTGACATGAATGAATTGGAGGAATTTCGCCTCGATGCTTATGAGAGTTCAAGGATTTACAAGGAGAAGACTAAGAAGTTCCATGACAAGGCTATTTTGAGAAGGGAATTAAAGGTGGGAGACTTGGTTCTCCTTTATAACTCGAGGTTCAAGTTATTTTCGGGGAAGCTAAAGTCAAACTGGTCGGGACCTTTCACGGTGGTCCGAGTTTTTCCCCATGGGGCAATTGAAATATCCGATGGAGACCAAGCTTTCAAGGTAAACGGACAAAGGCTCAAGCATTACATTGCCGAGGCACCCATCATGAAGAACATAAGCTCCATCGGTACTTACCTTCTCCATACTTGATTGAATTTATTGACTACGTCGAGCTTACGACATAAAACAAGGGCGCTACATGGGAGGCAACCCATGCAACATTGTAAATATCATGCATTTAGGTAGAAAATGAGAAATTTTGGACGAATGATACTTGACATTTTGATTGATGTCGGATACAATTGTTGAAGGATTTGGGATTTTGTATGACGAACAAGCGTTTAACCATCAATTGGCCTTTTTCCCGACAGCATGAGTCGGTTTTGAAAGTCGAAAACACGAAAGTCGAGGCCAATAGGTGATGGGATATGGGTCTAGGGGCATAATGAAGAAAATGAGTAAGGGACGTATTCTCAGCCGGGTGACCGGCAGCCGGTCTTCTGACCGGCTGGGAAGTTCCTGGAAATTTTTTTTGAAATATGACAAATTGAAGGTTGAGGAGTCCCATCCGGCAGGCCGGCAGCCGGTCCACCGGCTGGGAATGCGCTTATTGGGTGAAATATATCAAAATGACGAGGATGAGATGTCCCAGCCGGCAGGCCGGTAGCCGGTCCATCGGCTGGGAATGCATAATGGGCAGATTTGGTGTTTGGGTGTTCTCCCAGC
Source organism: Silene latifolia (assembly GCF_048544455.1). Classification (NCBI taxonomy): domain Eukaryota; kingdom Viridiplantae; phylum Streptophyta; class Magnoliopsida; order Caryophyllales; family Caryophyllaceae; genus Silene; species Silene latifolia. Next base: position 20,352,038 of record NC_133535.1, read on the forward strand.
CGGGTGACCGGCAGCCGGTCCTCTGACCGGCTGGGAGGTTTCTGTAACTTTTTGGGAAATTTCGAAATTACTCATTTTCCCAACCGGGTGACCGGCTGGGAACCCCCTGATACTTAATTTTACTCGAAAAAGCACCTAAACTCTATCATTTTCTCGACAATTTCCCCTCTCATCCTCCCTCTAACCCTAATCCCTCTCCACCACAATCAATCAACCACCACTTCCCACCACCTCCTAACACCACCCTACCACCAACAAACCACCACAACCGCCCTCCTAACCCTTAACCTTCCATAAAAATCACAAAATGGCCCCCAAGAAAAGAGTGAGAAAGGGAGATTCGGCCCTCCAACAGGCGGAAATGGTGGCGGCGGCGGCGAATGATATGAGCTCCGATCCCGACTTCCCGGACCTCCAATTTGTATCAGTCACTATGAAAGGTAAATTTGTTTTATTCAAACAACGTCCCCTCACCCCGACCCGATTCATTGATAGACAATCCATGCGGGAGTTAGGGCTAGACCAAGTGACCCTTGACTTGTTTGAAGGGGTAGGGATGCGGATGATGTATGGACTCCATGAAAAAACCTATTCCCGACTCACATGGGAGTTTTTGAGTTCCCTTCGTATTGATAAGCATCGCCAATCCCAAAAAGTAGCATTCTTGCATTTTCGTCTGCTGAACAAGGATTACTCCTTGACCCTACCGACCTTTGCCTCTCATTTTGGGCTTGACACGAGCCCTCCTCACAAGGCACCCGAAACCTTTGACCACGGGGCCTTATGGAAGGCGATCACGGGTTTAGATGACCTACCGGGGGTCAAGAGAGCGCGGCTAATATTGTCCATAATGCGGCTATACGGGTTTGGCACCGGTTTATGGGGTGGACTATTTTCGGCCCAGAGGAGAATCACAACTTCCGAACGGAGGAGTTGGAAATTCTTGGGTCTTACCTTTGTTCCAACCCCACTACCTTCAATATAGACATTGCTCACCACTTGGCCCTTACCTTGCAACGCCTTAGCAACTCTCCGGCCCAAACAACTTCAATTGTCGTGGGTGGACTCATCACCCATTTAGCAAAGCGGCTCAATCGGAGGGTAAACTTGAGTGGTATAAGGTACGTTATAGGGGATACAATGATTTTCAAGAACTACATCCACCACAACCTCAATTGGTTAAAGACTAACCCGAACGATGGCCTTGACTATTGGCAAATCCGGGTGAACGGTGTTGACAGAAATTATATTCCCCTTCCTAACCCCGAGAAGATGAAAGTGGTGCCTAACTCACCACATTATTTGCTTGAAATTGAGAGCCCCGAAGACCCCTCCATTCCCCAACAACAAAATCTCAATCTTCGCTACACCCGTGACCGACCAATCATCCCCGCGAGACCTACCTTGCGGTATGTTACACCCTCTTCCCCCTTCGTTGCCGGACCTTTCCAACAAGGGGAGGGTTCCTATAGCCACCAACCACAACAACCACCCCCTCTCCACGCCGACCTCATCTCCTTTATGGAGTATATGAAGATTAACATGGCAACCGCCGCTAGTGAGCGGCATGGGCTTCAACAACGACTTGACCGGATTTACTTTGACCACTCTATCGGTCAATTTTCGGTTTATGATGATTACATGAGGTGGCGCCAATACAAGCACCCCTCCAACCTCCACCCCTCCTACTACCTATTTCCGGATGGCAGACATCCGGAGGACGGGACCTATCTCTACGGCGGCATTAATTTGCGCCCCGACTACTATAGCGCCCCGGTCTTCCCTACGCCACCTTCCACTCAGGGGGAGGGACAAAATACTAGGTGGTTGGAGGTGCTCCCTCCATCTTTGGAGAGGGAGGTTCTAACATGCCCGGAGGGAGCCATGAGCCCTTTACCGGCATCACGGGGGACTTCGGCTCGGACATGCCGATGAACACGGACGACTTCATCCGTGAGTCCGAGTTCGGGGTCGGTAATGATGATGGTGATGATGATGGCAATGGGGACGGTGATGGCGATGAGACCGAGTACGAGTAGAGCCTAGTAATGAGGGATCCACTCCCTCCCTTTCAATCCAAAATGACAAGTATGATCTCTCCCTCAATCCAAATTTTCTCATTCATGTTTAATTTTTCGCATGCATTTAGTTAAAAATTCACATAGTTGCATTCATCTAGGATTGCATTAGCTTTCAAATTTGTAATGTATTGACACATTCAGACATTGCATTCACTTAGTATACCTTGCATTGTAATTTAAATATTGCATATAGAATAGACCATGCATTGCATTCCTATCTTTAAAAAAAAAAAAATTTGAAAAATGACAAAAACCAACAAAAACATGTTCTTTTATTTCTCTAAATGCCCTCCCATGTCTATAAATAAGTGTGGGGAGGGCCTAAAAAAACCAAAAACATGCATTTTCATTTTTAATTACCTCCACACATTTATTTCCATTTGGAACTAATGTAAATAAATAAGTGTGGGAAGGAAATTCATATATTTAAAAACACCAAAAATATGCCCTTTTAATTTTCAAAAACAAAAATACCAAAAATATGTTATTTTTATTTTCAAAAATAAAAAAAAATACAAAAATATGTTCTTTTCTTTTTCTTATTCACTCCCTATGCTTTTGTCCATTGAGGACAATGTACATCTCAAGTTTGGGGAGGGAAATATCCACTCTTGTGAATATTTGTTTACATTTGTAAATACTTTTAAATTTGAAAAAAATTCAAAAAAATGCCTAAAAATTGAAAAAAAATTCAGAAAAATTACAAAAACATTGCATTGTATATATATGTTGTTTGTTGGCTAACCTTTGGCATAGACATCAACCATTTGAGGCAAAAAGGAGGCTAGAAGACCGCTTGGTATACACGTTCCTATCTCTTTCTCCTTTTCCATTCTCTCTCTTTTATTATTGTTGTATAATATGAAGGAGGACGGGTTTTTGTGCCTTGGATGTTCCTTTGGGGAACTGTTGGATTATTGGTGATTGATGTGCTGTTAGGTTTAGTTGACTTGTTGCATGTTTCTATCCTTGTTATGTTCAATTCTCGCATGCATATGTTCTTGTATATACACGTTTTTCAATTTGAAGTCTCACATCCGTTTGTAAATAAATGTTTTGCATGAACATGGTCTAGGAAGGGAACCAAGTACCCCCATGATGAGTTATGTGTCCAATAGTGCCTTTCCCCTCCCTGTGGCTCGCACCCGTGACCTCTTAGTTAGCCGAGGGAGGCGGGCTTGACCAATGAGTTTAGACCGATCTTGTGAGACCTAAGGCCGTAGACTAGACCTTTGGCTCGACTTAGCTACTCAAAGGAAAAGATAGAGCCTCCTAGGGTGGGTACATTCATACCCCGCCCTCATCTAGGTTTGAGAGTAGGTCTCCTCGCGAGGCGTGTCACATCAAGGCGCATAAGTGTGTCATTTCGTCCTTAGACTGTGAAATTGCATTACATTTTTGTGCACATGATATGAAGCAAAAAAATCCGTTTACATATGAACCTCACATAGCCAAATAGCCTTGTTTTCTCCCCTCTATCATCTCCCTTTTTTATTCACCCCTTTGAGCTTTGGCCTTTCATTTGGCAACCCACCAAAATAGCTACATCCCATAACCACCCTTCCTTAATCAAGAGTTGGTCGTTTTTGTAGTCGTGTTGTAGGAGGTGACTTGGGTCATGATGGTGGATAGTATACATGTCCACTCGGGTCAAAAGCTTGGTGTTTTCGGCATTGTAAATAAATAAGAGGTTTTGAAAAAGAGATGAAAAACAAAATAGAAAAGTGAAAAATACATGAAAACCCCAAAAAATGAGTCATGTGTGTTGTATATATGTTGTCAAGAAAATAAAAAGGCAAGCAACACCCTCCTCATCATTAAACGGGGTAGAAAAAGCCGTTGCTAAATAAAAGGGCAAATTGATGTTTTTCCAAAATGAGTCGGGTTTACACATTTTTTGCATGGCTTGGGAAACCGAGCCTTTGTTACGGTGTAGACGTTACCATTTGTTGAAATAAGAGGAGTACTTTTGAGTTTTTCCAATTTGAGTTGGGTTTATGCAATTTTTGCATAGTTTTAGTGATCCATGCTATGTTAGGGCATATATGTGTCTCATGTGTTGCAATAAGAAATGGGTTACGATGTGTCGGCAATTCTTGATTTGAACTCCACATATCCAAACGGTGCTTACACCAATCCCGTTTCGACCTACTCCCTAGTCCCGTTACAACCCTTGTTTTATATTGTGTACATTTTACCATTGTTTGCATTTCATTGGACATAGGACGGTCTTACACATTAGATTGCGAGCACGTTTTCGCTAGTCGAGTTAGGAGAGTGATTTCGGTTACTATTTATCACAAAAATCGCCTTGTTCTTTCAATGAATGACGAGTGAAAACCATGAGGATGTCGTTGCCTAGGTCCCCTTGGTCATGGGTCTTTGGGTTGAATCTCGTGTCAGTTTAGTAATTCTCTGTGGACTTGCCTACTTCCCCTTACCCAGCTCTTGAATTCTTTTCTTGAGCATTGGTCACACTAGGGTTGCTTGAGCCATGCTTAGGGGGTTGGCACTTCCGTTGGAACTTCTGAGACAGTACTCCCAACCAAGACCGTGTTTTGTTGCTTGAAAATCCGGCCACTTAGATGAGGAAAGTGGACAATTTGTGAGATGCATTCTATTGCTTGATTACGTGCTTTCATGATAGATGTATCGCCATTTTGTAGCAAGACCTAACTTGCCTTGCAATAGGGCACGTTTCCCTCATAAGTGCCAAATTGTGAGTTGAAGGGGCGTTGAGTGCGCTAATACTCGATCGGCTTAGTTACTAGCTTAGTTGAGTGATGCTTATATTGTGCACCCACTCTCCATATCTATCTTAGTAGCACCTTGTACATTGATTAAGGACTTACTCGGGGACGAGTAACGTTCAAGTGTGGGGAGGTTTGATATAGGATTCTTTTGCACCACTTTTCCCTCTATTTTCATGCTTTCCGACTTCGTTTGAGTCGGTTTTATACGTTCTTGCTTGCAATTCATGCCTCACTTCCAATGCCTATGATATTGTACCTCCCTTGCAGGAATTGAGGCGAGAATGGGAGAATTGATGCTAGAAAACGAGTTCGCTCAACTAAGCATGGAAGAAGAAGGAATTGATGCTGAGAAGTATTCCCAGCCGGTAGGCCGGCAGCCGGTCAGCCGGCTGGGAACACCAAATGTATACAATTCAAGCTAGGATTAGGCAAAGGGAATTCCCAGCCGGTAGCCCGGCAGCCGGCTACCCGGCTGGGAGAGCAATGAGCTGAAGATCAAAGGAAGTTACAGGAACTTCCCAGCCGATCATAAGGCCGGCAGCCGGTCACCCGGCTGGGAGTTCCCCTAAAGCCCAGGAGTCAAGATGAAGTCAACGTGCCTCCCAGCCAGTCAGTGACCGGCAGCCGGTTGCCCGGCCATGGCCACCTGATGATATCAAAAATCAATTCAACTTCTAGGAACTTCCCAGCCGGTCATAGGCCCGACAGCCGGTTGACCGACCGGGAGCGCATAACCGTATTTCAAGCCCATTTACAAATCCTACCCTAATCTTGGTGATACCTGTCGAAGTGAGTACCAAAAATAATATTTATAAATTCCAAACTACAACTAGCAAGCGGTAGTAAGGGTCGATCCGCAGGGAGGTAGGGAGTCAAGTTGTTTTTATTTCAGTCTATGAATTTCTGGGGGGGTTTGATTTGAGTTTTATCTAAATCTAAATGCGAAAATAGATAAACAAATAATAAAAATAAGAGTAAGCAAATGATAAAAAGGAGCTAAGACGGTCGGTTCACTATAGTTGCGATGGCACATAATCCTAGGTAAGTTCGAAATACAGTCGTGTAACATAGGTAAAACATGTCCTCTCGGTCCAAGTTAACTAGCAGCTCCTTTCGGCCTATGCTACTAGTCCCTAGGTTTCACTAATACTAGCTCTCGCCCTGAAAAGTGATTCCTAAAGCCTAAATTACTTATCTTTCGATCTTAGCAATTTAGCCGTCTTAATTCATTAATTAATGCCCTTCCCTATCTCTCGATCTACGGGTTGGTCAAAACTAAGCACCTAACAAGTCTCCGCTCGGTCTCATTGTTAAATATTGCACTTAACGAATCAAACGATGCTAATCAAACACGGGTCTGGTCGATCGACCAACTACCTCAGTCGACCGACCACACGGCATAGTCGGTCGACCAGTTAAGCCAGTCGATCGACCATGCCCTAATTCGGGGTCACCTATTCTACGCCATCTAAGCTATAGCTCCTCACACATCTTAGCAAAGGTACTTAGCTACTCATGATGGTGATAATAACAACAGTAAAATTAACAAAAACTATAAAGGAAAACATGATTAAAATTATTAAGCAATAAAAACGCAATAAAGTAATTAAGGATTCGGGATCTAACTAACAATTTCTGAACTAAGAAAGGCGAATAAAGATAAACTGTAAATTGAAGAACAAAATTTCCGAATATTAGGATCCGGAAGCAATGAAATTTATTAAGAAAACTAAACTATGAAAAGTATCGAATTAATTAAAACTGCTAAATACTAGAAGGAACTGAATAATAAAGAATACTAGATATCCTGGATGCCAAGCCGAAGTTACGTTATAAAGGAAAAATAACGTGACTTCTTTCCTAAACCCTAATTACATTGGGCTTTCTAATTATCGTTCTTAAATTGCGCGTCAGATCGTGGGGTGGTCGATCGACTAGTCGATCGACCAAGGGTGCTGTACAGTAATGCATTCTGACGAATTTTGCAGCGCGCACCGATCTTAAAACAGCTGCCATTTCTTCGTTACTTGGCCAAATCAGGCGTTCTACGCGGAGTTGGAAAGCTAAGAGGATAAGCTTTCACCTCCTATTAAAATCACTCGATTATCAGATCTAAAACTCGAGATATAGCCATTTTAAGAAGCCTGCAGTAAATTGTTCAGCATTCTGACAGTCTATAGACCATGTAGGTCAGTCTATAGACCAAGTCAGCTGGTAATCCGCTTCTAAAACTCTCACAAATATATCTTTCAGGCCTTGCTAGGCGCACCAAGTTCATTTCCCGAGTCAAATCTTCATGTCAAATCCTATGCCAAGCACTCGGGGACGGATTCGGCTCGATTTCCGCTGAATTCTTCACATTTCTGCAATATTACACGAAAGTAGACGGAAAAAGGGAATATAGTAGAATAAACTACACAAAATGCGTGTAAAAGAGGGTGTAAAACATTATATTTTAGACACGCATCAAACTTCCCCAAACCAAACCCTTGCTTGTCCCCAAGCAAGAACTAGACTCGATCTTAAAACCTAATTGGAACGATTTCAATCTCAGAGCGAAATGCAACCTGCAAAGCCTAAACCGGTTTAATGCTAGAACTAACAATCAATTAGCAAAATGAATTATGCAAATGAGTTATGTAGTCGTTAAAAACTGCTGAACCGTCAACTATAGAGACTTATCATTATGGACTCTCATGGGTCGCTCATATCACACATAAGCAGAGGTGAATATATGTAAGAGATAGAAAGAAGTAGTTTTGTAAAGACTCTCACCTAACTACGACCTATAAGAACATGCCTGCAATCTAATATGAAAATAATCTCTACAACCGTACATATGAATTCCAACCAAACAAATGACCATGACACATGCCGAGGTAAATATGGATATGTGAGGTAATGGGTAAGAAGGGACTAAGATAAATTTGGATATGAGGAGTTAAATCCAAGCTAGTCACTACAGATCCAAATTATAACAACATCCAACTTCTTGCTCAAGATCAATCGATACAAAACGGTGCTAATGAGAAGCACAAATCTCACAATTTCCACAATTAGTCAACTCCCCACAAGATACAAATACAACATGGGAGCAAAAATCGTCATTTAATAAAGACTTTGAATTATGCGATTTTGATTTTTTTCTTTTCTGCAGTGCACGGTCGATCGACCCATGAGTCTAGTCGGTCGACTAAAGGACGAACTTGCTTTTCATTATTTCTTGTTTTTTTCTCTTTTTCAATTCTGTTTTTTCTTTCTTTCTTTCCTTCTTTCCAACATTCCACCAAACTTCTCATAAAGAGCAATATAACCAAAATGTAATAAATACATTCCCACAACTACCAATACTAGCTCGGATAGGGTAGGCTAAATAATGTATGTAGCTTCTGGGACAAGAAGGCAATTTGGTTATGTGAGGTTTATGGGTAAAATGAGAAAAGGGGACCTCTACCACATGTGTCAACAAACCACAAACCGAATGCATACAGGTATTAAGTAGACCAAGTTCATATTTATGCATATTGATATAACATGTCTTATAAGGAGTAACTACTCTCATTCCTAAATGAACTGATCATGAATGTCACCAGTTATAAGGCTCTAAAACTCAGAAAATGATGTAGTTTGCCAAAAATCTAAGTCAAGTCTCAAGATTCAGCGAATAAATTAACGAAAACTCGTAGATATGCATATGTGATTCTACTAATAACATGTCAATGAGCACGACTTAGGCATAAACAGATGAAAATGCAATGTCATCATTGAAATACTACCGTTCCGACTCGACCTATATGCTAAAATAAACGTGCAATTTTTGAATTTTTGAAATTTTTCAATTTTTTTGGATTTTTGTATATATAGGAGGAAATGAAATAAACAATGCAAGACAAAAATGTAAACATGAATGCAAAACAGAATGAATGCAACGCAAAACCCTTCCCCAAACCAAATCACACAATGTCCCCATTGTGCAAAATCATATAAAAGAAACAAAAGGGAAATGGGAATCTGCGATAAATAACTAGATAAGACATGAATGAGACATGGGAAACTCACAAGACTTTAAGCTCTGCAAAAGGAAACCTCCCCAAACCAGCGTGAGCTAGGAGGTTTCAGTAGCCAACAGTGCTACCATAGGTACCTGAAAAGAAACAAAAGTACCGCGCGTAATTCTGAGAAAGCAATTTACGAAACGCAAAATTATGTGCAAAATAAGAAAACAGAAGAAAACATAAACGAATCGGAGAATAAAGTGGACAAAAGACTCCCTCAACTCCGCAAATCGACCAAACACAGCAGGGGAATGGTCGTGAACAGTCTGTACAAAGAATGAAGCGGTCGATCGACCATACCAAAGGTCGATCGACTAGGTGACAGAGAACAAGCCTCGGAGTCGCGGCACAGTCGATCGACCATACAAGCCAGTCGATCGACTGGGATACCTGCTGTAAGTTTCTGATTTCTTCGAATTAACTCAATAAATTGAGCTAATATGGTCTATGAACCTGCAAATACACATAATAATGCGCCCAAAATTGCGCTAAACCCAAAGTAACAGTCTAAAGTCTTTAAATCCTAAGCAAACTTATAAAAGCGAAGTCTCGCGCAAACCAAAGCAATAAATAGTCTAACAAAAGCAATAAAATGTCTAAAACTTATGAAATATAAAGTGTTCATCCGCGAAAAATGCGGAAAATATCCGACCATGGCTTCTGACTATACGAAGTACCCTCCGCGATGCTAATCTCAGCAGCTGAACTCCACTCCACCACATCGTCCGACAGGTCAACATCAGAAGCATCTTCCCACACTTGGGCATCCTCTTCAGTTGCAAGCTCCAAGTCTGAAACTGTAACTTGAACTGGTGCCTTCTTGGGCTCCTCATCTGTGCCATAGCTAAGACATCCTAGTCCACCTCTTTGAACGATTGGCTCCTTCACAGCTGGAGCAATGAGCGGCTCTTCCTTCCCCAAACCATTTCCTGCAATATCCAAAACAGAAGAATTGTCCTCCAATTTGCTCCCAATCTGGGGCGGAGGTGTTACAACAGGAATAGGCACAGGTACTAAAGTAGGCATATCAGAAAGCACAAAATAAGATTTCTTTTCAGAAATCACGTTACAAGTAACTGGCCACATAGGGTCTTTCCTCCTAGAGGACTGGGCAAAAACAATGGACTGTTTTCCCACCTTAAAGGTCAAAGTTCTTTCCCCCACATCAATTACTGCACCAGCAGTGTGCAGAAACGGTCTACCCAAAATAATAGGAATGTGAGCATCCTCGGGTATATCTAGGATAATGAAATCAACGGGTAAAAAGAACTTCCCTATTTGCACATGAATATCCTCTAAGACCCCTACTGGCTGAACTGCAGAACGATCAGCCATCTGTACAGTCATATTGGTAATAGCAAATCTGGTCAGACCCAACTTCTTAGCTAGACTCAATGGCATAACACTAATGCTAGCTCCTATATCACATAATGCCTTCTCAATTGAGAAGGTACCAATATTATAGGTGACAGAGAAACTACCTGGGTCAGCTAGTTTACGAGCAGCAGTGTGAGATAAGTATGAACTAGACTCCTCAGTTAAATGCACAGACTCGACAGCATTCAAGGACCTTTTCTTAGCTAGCAACTGTCTCATAAACTTCATATATGCAGGTACTTGATTAACTAGCTCTAAGAAAGGTATTTGTACATTAAGACTACGCACTAAATCTTTGAATTTACCGAATGTTACCTCATCTCTGGTTGGCACTACTCTTTCTGGATAAGGGGCTGTCAGAAGTAGCTTTGCCCTTTCCTCTAGGTCTCTCATACCGGCATCAGTGGACTTAGGCTGAAAATCCACTACTTTGTCTTTGTTGTAGCTCGAACCTTCTTCAGACCGTCTCAGGAATGAACCATTAACCGTCGTAGTGTCATACTTTGGAACCAGAAATGACCCATCAGCATTTGGATCTTGCCTCGATAATTTCGGAGTCGTCTCACCCCGAAACAAGAAATCCCTCAAGTTATCTGGCATTGGAGGACGAAACGGTTCGACATCAGCAGCATCATCAGTCGATCGACCAGTGGGGTCGGTCGATCGACCGCTCTCCTTTTTTCCAGAATGATCAGAAAGTGTCGCTGAGGAATTAGGGGTGGTCGATCGACTGGGTAAGGCGGTCGATCGACCGTGATCGCTGTTGTTCGTCTTTTTCTCGCTCTTTTCTTCTTTCCTTTTCCAGCAGCTTTTCCACCTTTTTCAACTATAACTCCTTCGGGTTCATCCTCTACAGTAACGGGTCCAGCAAGGGTAGACCCGCTCCTTAATGTGATTGCATTCAGGGTCTCTTTCTGATCCGGCTGTGACGGTAAATGCCCCAGAGCTCTAGTAGCAAATTTACCTGCTAACTGGGCAATCTGAGTTTCCAACATCTTTGTACTAGCCTCTCTAGCCTGAGATTCCTTCTGCAGCATTCCCGTCAAGCTCTGAAACATGTTTTTGAGCTCAGAACCTTGAGATTGCTGCTGTTGCTGAGGTACATAAGGTGGTTTCTGGTACGGTTGCTGCTGCTTATGAGGGGGCACATAATTCTGTTGCTGCGGAGGTGGAGTCAGATTTTGGACATTCTGGCTACTCCACCTCAAATTTGGATGAACATTCGGCTCAAAATAAGTGTTGGTCTGCCTATAATGTTGAAAAGTAGCACAAACCTCATTGGGACTTATACAGAAATCTGCAACGTGTCCTTCTCCTCCACACCTCTTGCATGAAAAAGGACCTTCTGAAACAGCGTTCACTTGGTAAATACCTCCCTTTTGAGATCCTCCTCCTAGCTCATACTTATCAAAACGCACAGTAAGAGCTTCTAATGCGGCTACAGAAGGAGATTCAGCGGTTCTCCTCTAATTTCCCCTAGAGTTCCCATGCTCAGCTTTATGGGTGGCCATATCTTCAATAATCTTCCACCCCTTAGTTTCTCCAACATTCTCCTGGAATCTACCATTAGCTGCGGCATCCAGGATAGCCCTCTGATCATCATAAAGGCCATTATAGAATTTATTGCACAGGCTCCATTGCTCGAACCCATGGTGCGGAATAGATCGCACCAGTCTCTTGAAACGAACCCATGCTTCATGAAAATCTTCATCAGGACCCTGTTTAAAGCTTGTGATCGGAGCTCTAATCGCATTGGTCTTCTGACAGGGCAGTCGTATACCTATCAAAAATAACCAACTGGCTCTAACTAATATAGCTAGGGAAGTCGGGTCGAATCCACAGTGAGATGGGAAAATGTTAGCCTCGTCTAAGTCTGTCAAGGTAACCAAATTGGGGGGTTTTTTAATTGATTGATTCTAAACTAATGGTAAGAATAAGGAAGAGAAAATAAGAGAAATAAGATAAATCAAGTAGAGGGAACAACTAAGACAGACGGTTCACCATAATCATTCAGTCAAGTAATCTAGATCTCAGGTCAATGCAGATACGGTCTGAGGAGCGGTGAATATCTCCTTTCGGTCTCAATTCGCCCTAAAGCATAAATAGCTTAGCTTTCGCCCTAACTATAACGCTCTATTGTTCGCTACTAGTCTCGCCTTTTCCAACCTTTCGGTCCAGGTCAAGGGTCACTAAGATATAAATGCCTAATTGCGTCGACTCAATTAAACAGATACAATTAATTGCAGCAGTTAACAACAAAGATTATACCAGCATTAACCTTACGATTCGATTACTTTCCTTTCATAATTATGGATCCCCTATAGTCCTAGCAGAAGGGAATTAGCTACACATCGTTATTGAATTACCAACAATAACATATAGATAATCAAAGCTAAACATGATAATAAAACTAATGAAGATTGAATTAAAAGCAATTATGATAACAATAAAAGGGAAGAAAGAATTAAAGCAATGATTAAGAATTAAGGAATTAAAGGAGAATGATAATACCAATACAAATCCGAATCTGAGTAGCAAAAGAGTGGAAAGAGAGCAAGATCCGATCAACAGTAGCCAAAGTATAGAGTAAAAGTGAATGAGAGAGGAGAAGGAAAGTTACGCAGTCCCCCTTCTCTTTACATACGAAAATCCCTTCCTAATCTAACCTATGGACTAATTACAAAGACCCATACGAAAATTAGGCGAAAAAAAGTCTATAGAAGGACAAACCACTCGATCGAGTGGAAATAAACCACTCGATCGAGCAAACTAACGCCAAACCACTCGATCGAGTGGTTATAAACCACCCGATCGAGTACTTCTTGCTATGTCTTCTCTTGCGTTAACTTGGATTGCTCGATCGAGCCACTGGGAGTATAATAATCATTGGATCGAGTAATAAATTACTCGATCGAGCTATCTTGGCACGTAAGACCTTAAAACACCTTCTGAAACCAGCTCACGCGTCTTCAAAATGTTAAATTCCAAGCTCCGGCTCCTTATTCTCCATAAATGCATGCAATCGGGACAAAATAGGCTCGATTTGGCTCCTCTTTGGTTTATTCCTGCAAATTACATAAAACGAACCAAAGTAGAATATTCGGGGATATTTGTAGCTAGATGCTACATAAATAGTACTGAAATGCGTGTAAAAATGAGGTAAAAACCTTATATAAAATACACGCATCATCTTCGATGTAGAGAAATATTTCTTATAAAATGCTAGGGCCAGCGAATTCTAATCAGTAATCCCATTGGCAGCTCGATCCAGATCTCGATACCACTCCCTAGCAGTATCACGGAGCGAGAAGATGAACATTGTCTCTTTTACCTGGTCCTGGGTCACACCTGCTGGTGGGAGTATGGAACAACAGTAATCAGTGAATATCTCCATATGTTTAGCTGCATCTTCATTTACAGCTCCCCCAAATTGGTTTCTCTCAACCAAGTTAATATAGGATGGTTTCGCTTCGAATTTCCTATCCGTCCCAGCTGGCAACGCGAATCCCTTAAAGAGATTCTCAGCTTTTGGCTCAGAGTAACTGGCTATACTAGCTTCTTCAGCCATATCTGGAGATGTGACGGTCTCAGCTGATGAGGCAGAATTAGGAGATGAAGGTGGATCCTCCTCAAATAACGCGTTCTCGTAGTAACTGGACAGAGTACTCAGCTCTTCCTCGGTCGGCAATACTCTAGATGATCGTATCAACTCACGCAGGGTCTTCTCGATCTCAGGATTTAACGGTAGTAACTCACCACCTTATGACCTGCGCATAAGAAGAAACTACAAGTAGAATGTGAGAAACGTTTAAGGAACAGATGTCCCTTAAACTTAGAGAATAGACTAAAATAAAAAGGAACAACTAAAACTAGCGCTGCCTCCCCGACAACGGCGCCAAAATTTGATACCTGTCAAAGTGAGTAGCAAAAATAATATTTATAAATTCCAAACTACAACTAGCAAGCGGTAGTAAGGGTCGATCCGCAGGAAGGTAGGGAGTCAAGTTGTTTTTATTTCAGTCTATGAATTTCTGGGGGGTTTGATTTGAGTTTTATCTAAATCTATATGCGAAAATAGATAAACAAATAATAAAAATAAGAGTAAGCAAATGATAAAAAGGAGCTAAGACGGTCGGTTCACTATAGCTGCGATGGCACATAATCCTAGGTAAGTCCGAAATACAGTCGTGTAGGATGGGTAAAACATGTCCTCTCGGTCCAAGTTAACTAGCAGCTCCTTTCGGCCTATGCTACTAGTCCCTAGGTTTCACTAATACTAGCTCTCGCCCTGAAAAGTGATTCCTAAAGCCTAAATTACTTATCTTTCGATCTTAGCAATTTAGTCATCTTAATTCATTAATTAATGCCCTTCCCTATCTCTCGATCTACGGGTTGGTCAAAACTAAGCATCTAACAAGTCTCTTCTCGGTCTCATTGTTAAATATTGCACTTAACGAATCAAACGATGCTAATCAAACACGGGTCTGGTCGATCGACCAACTACCTCAGTCGACCGACCACACTGCATAGTCGGTCAACCAGTTAAGCCAGTCGATCGACCATCCCCTAATTCGGGGTCACCTATTCTACGCAATCTAAGCTATAGCTCCCCACACATCTTAGCAAAGGTACTTAGCTACTCATGATGGTGATAATAACAACAGTAAAATTAACAAAAACTATAAAGGAAAACATGACTAAAATTATTAAGCAATAAAAACGCAATATAGTAATTAAGGTTTCGGGATCTAACTAGCAATTTATGAACTAAGAAAGGCGAATAAAGATAAACTGTAAATTGAAGAACAGAATTACCGAAGATTAGGATCCGGAAGCAATGAACTTTATTAAGAAAACTAAACTATGAAAAGTATCGAATTAATTAAAACTGCTAAATACTAGAAGGAATTGAATAATAAAGAATACTAGATATCCTGGATGCCAAGCTAAAGTTACGTTATGAAGGAAAAATAACGTGACTTCTTTCCTAAACCCTAATTACATTGGGCTTTTTAATTCTCGTTCTTAAATTGCGCGTCAGATCGTGGGGTGGTCGATCGACCACTGGGACCAGTCGATCGACCAAGGGTGTTGTACAGTAATGCATTCTGACGAATTCTACAGCGCGCACCGATCTTAAAACAGCTGCCATTTCTTTGTTACTTGGCCAAATCAGGCGTTCTACGCGGTGTTGAAAAGCTAAGAGGATAAGCTTTCACCTCCAATTTAAATCACTCGATTATCAGATCTGAACTCGAGATATAGCCATTTTAAGCAGCCTGCAGTAAACTGTTCAGCATTCTGACAGTCTATAGACCATGTAGGTCAGTCTATAGACCAAGTCAGCTGGTAATCCGCTTCTAAAACTCTCGCAAATATATCTTTCAGGCCTTGCTACACGCACCAAGTTCATTTCCTGAGTCAAATCTTCATGTCAAATCCTATGCCAAGCACTCGGGGACGGATTCGGCTCGATTTCCGCTGAATTCTTCACATTTCTGCAATATTACACAAAAACACGAATGTAGATGGAAAAAGGGAATATAGTAGAATAAAATACACAAATGAGCTCTAAAATGCGTGTAAAAGAGGGTGTAAAACATCATATTTTAGACATGCATCACTTGGTGCAAACTATATATACCCCCTCCCTTAACCATTTGTACACACACCCCCAGATCTAAATTAATTTCCCTTTCAAAGTTTGAACCTTGTTAATTACTTAGCTAATATTTCCCTAATTAGAACAAGTTCTTCAATTATTACATCATACTTAGTAGTAGAAATTGGGTTGTAAGAAGATTGAAGGTTTCTCCTTCCTTATTGTTTAATCCAAATTCCTTTCTTGCTATTGAGTTGGTATTATTTCTCTTCCTAATTTCATTAGTTTACATTTGCTTTTCCATTAAGTTTTGTTTAATTGTTTATGTTAAATTTGTGATCCTTGTTGTTTGATTGTTGTTATTTTCACTCTTGTTCATCTTTCCTTTGTTCATCTTTGTTATTTACACCCAAAGATTGAGTCTTTGATTCCCTTGTGTTAAAGATTGAATCTTTGAGTTACTTGTGTTAAAGGTTGTGTCTTTTAGTTTAATCATCCTCATTATTAGATTAAATTATCTTTCTTCATAATTATTGTTGGATTGTTGCATGTTTAGAAGTAGAATTCATTCTCCCATTATGTTTATGCTTAAAGACTCCATCTTTATTGTTTCTCTTGCCTCTTGAAACATGATTAGTGAGTAGTCTTCTACTAGGACTCGGTTTGACCTGGTATGGGTAATTTCACTAATTAATTCTCATTTAGGCTAATTTGTTGGGGGAAATTGGTGAGGGTAGCTTAGAGGAATGAATTGTTTATGGATTGATTTTGGGTAGTGTCAATTTGTGACCCTTGTCCACCAACGAGAGTTGGTTAGGTTGGAAATTGGGTGCCCGGAACTTGACCCTATTGCTAACCGCGGTTGAGACCGAAAGGGAGAACCGGGGGAGGGTACCTCTAAGTTAGCGTTTGAAATCGACCCTCGAAAGAGGGAGTGGGATGACCCGGAGTTTGATGGGGGCCTAATGACCTTAGTTAATGCTAGGCTACCTTGAGAATTACATGTGTTTTCGGGTTGTTGGGCTTTAGACTTGGGATACCGACTTTCGAACCCGAGAGGGGGGTTAGTGTAATACTACGGTTTTATGAGTCTCTGAGTACTCTATCGAGTAGGCCTTACTCTGTCGAGAAGGATGAGTTGCGTTTTTAAAATAGTTTCTGACCTGTTGGGTACTCGATCGAGTAACGTTGATACTCGATTAAGTAAGGGGGCACTCGATCGAGTACCTCAGCTACTCGATCGAGTAGCCGGTTTACGGGGGATGATTTCTCGGGTTTTGTTAATAATGCGATTAAGTATATAATTACTTCCGTCACTTTTCTTTAAACACTTTTACAACCTAATTACTTTCAAAAGAGAAATCAAACTACGTTCTTCGCATCAATCGCATTGTTGGCAAATCCCGGAGCGTGGAAGGTCGGATTTTACCTTTCTTTATACCGTTGTGATCCTTGCGTCGAGGGTAAGATCTACGTACCGTTTTTATAGTATTTAGTCAAAGTTGGTTAAACCCTAATATTGGGATTTGGGGGTTTTGTTGTATTTTGTGATTGGTAGTGATTATATGTTTGTATGTTAGGAGGAGGATTCGTAGAAGAAGCCTTTTGATATCAGCTGTGAGACCGTCTGATTGTGTTGCTTTCCAGGTAGGGTTTCCCTACTCAGTATTAGTCCCATAATGTGTTGGTGATGATTTGTGGTTGTTGATTGTTGTCATACGAGTATTGTGACGGTTGTTGGTTTGATTGTTGTTTAATGGTTGTGATTGTTTGTCTCTGGTTCTCGAGATGCGTTCTCGGCTGAGTGGAGTCACTTGCAAGAGTGACTTCACGCCCTAGTTCCGCCCTCCGTGGAACCCGCCACGGGAGGGGATGTGCACATTAATGGGACAGGGTTATCGCTCGGTATGATGAGCGGAGCTTAGGTGGGAACAGTGCATCCCCCACCGGGGTGGTTCAATGGGACGATCGGTGACGGAGATTGATTGGAGTGGGTGTGATTGTGTGTGTGACCGTTTGAGCTGCTTGTTTACTTGTGTTGTTGGTTATATAAATTGTGTGATGAGTCTCGACCCGTTTAATGTTTTAAAAACTGTGGTGATCCATTCGGGGGTGGTGAGCAGTTATTGAGCAGGTATGATATGACGCGTATGGGATAGCTGGGATGAGTCATCACGTGGCAGTTAGAAGTCTTCCGCTATGTCACACGATGTTTTATAGCTTTGATAGTTTTAGCAGTAGACCGTCTGAGAGTCTTGTATTTCTTTTTATCAGTTTTGGAGTTGGTATGTAATCACTTTAAACATTATTTACTTTTAAGTATGTTTCGTTATTGTCTTATGATTATCGTTGCCTCGGAAAACCGAGATGGTAGCACTTTCATGCCTTAAGTGGTCCTGGTAAGGCACTTGGAGTATGGGGGTGTTACAAAATGGTATCAGAGCGATGATCCTGAAACCTGTAACCAATGAATCCAATGAATATAGGGAGTCAAATAAAATGAACCCGGGGTAGAAGTTGTAGGAGCTAATGCAAAGACTTGGAAGACGTCCTAAAGTCGCGAACTAGCCCTACAATTTTGAACCGATCACCAGGGGATATGAGTCGGGATCGCTATGTGTTTATTTTGTGAATTGTGTACCAATATGGTGATGTGTGGCATGAATAAGTGTGATTTTTTATGTTGTTGGTTGAAAGTATGTTGGATGATAGTTGGTTTACCATGTTGATTGGAATAGTTGGAAAGGTATGTGAGAATGACGAATGATGTGGTGGAAAAAGGAAGTAGTTCATATGTGATAATATGTGATGAATAATGATGTTGCAGGATGAATGGTTTATAATGTGTATATACTAGTAACTTGTGATTAGGGGATTTGATACGATTTTACATAATTCGGTTTGCGTAAAGTTAGATAATAAGTTCATATAATTGTCTACTGTGGTATCATATGCACTTGTAAATGAAGAATGTGGTTGAAATAGATGAACTGGTTGGAAAAGATGGAGTGTCAATTGCATGAGAATATGGATTTTGTGAATATGAATATGTTTAGATGACGAAGTGGAGTTGTAATATTGTTGTGTTAGTAACATGGAAATAGGATTTGTAATTGTATGAGTATGTTTTGTTTTACGAAAAGTCATAAAATTTAAAGCATGCGGTTAGTACATGATTAATGAATTAAATAATATATGTGCATGATGGATGTTGTTGCTTGACTTTTGAAGATAGTAACATGTGATTAGCAATACTGGTTTTATGAGTGCTGAGTTATTTTTGTCTACCTTGTTGTTGTTTAAGTCGTTTGTCAAGTAGTTGTGTTTTTCGATTATAAAGAGGTCGTCTTTAAACTGTTATAACTTGATATGTATAAATGATTTTAATGTGATTCCAATTGGAGGTGATAGCTTGTTGTTTTACGATTCTAACGATAGGTCACACGCCCAAAACGAACAAGAAATGAGTGAGTTATGACCATTTTACGAAAACTGGACAGTGATGAGAAATGCGTAGGGTACTCGATCGAGTGGCCCTTACTCGATCGAGTGCATCTTGGTACTCGATCGAGTACCCCTTACTCGATCGAGTAACCCTGGTCAAATTTGTTTTACGTGCTTCTGACCTTCACCTACTCGATCGAGTGGCCTGTACTCGATCTAGTGACCCCTATTTTGGGTCATATGCTTATCTTTAGACTTTGTTCCATATCATGTTTAATTCAAAAGTGTTATTTTGCTTCTTTATGCATTGTTTTACATGTATGTTGGTCTTGATGCGTAAGTTACCCAATATTGTGATGTAAGAAGTGGCACCTGGGGTGAGTATGAGTTCGGTGGGAGGACATGAGTTATATGTGGTTGTGATAGATAGTGGAAAAAGAAAAGGAGGATCGTTATGGCTTAATTGAGACATAGAGCATATTCTCTGAGATGAGATGAGTGATATGATTGTGTGTTGAGTAACGTAAAAGCAAGTGAATATGGGCAAGGGATGATGTGAGTCTAAGGAACGTGAGAATGAAAGGATTGAGAGTAAGGATGTGGATAATGGCAACTTGAGATGTGTAAAGAATTATGGAGGAAGATGGTTAGGAGTCGTGTGGGTTAGGAGTATGAATAGTGAAAGTTCGTTTAAAGGAGTTGAGAAGAGTAATATATAGTGAACTTTGTGGAGACATGTCGCGAGGTGGATTTGTAGACAGTGAGTGAGTTTGGGAGATTTGATTTATTAAGAGATGAAACTACTGTGTGATTTCCTTGGGTAATTAATGGTATGAAATGAATCTTGATTTCTAGAGAGGTACAAAGGAGATGCAATTGTTTGGACAGTGAACGTTGATTTTATGGATAGATTAGTGGCAAGTGTGAGTGATAGCATAATAAGAGAAGATCCATGGTAAGAAAGAGTGAGATGATATCGGTATAAAATAATGGAATTTGAGTTTTGGAGCAACGAAAGGGTAACTGGATTACTAAAGAGTTAGCTAGAAGGAATAAGGAGTTGAACTATTAATTGGTATTGTTGAGTGTAAAGAGAAAAGAAGGATAAAAGTAAGCTGAGAAAAATGTTGACCAGAGTTATGTGATATAGAAGTAAGGAATCGTCAAGATTTATGATATTATCATGAGGATATTAGTTAAGGGTTATATAGGAATTTCAGGAAAACATGATTAATCATGAGTTTCGAGGAATTAAGGGAGTATGAAGTTGGTGGGGTATTTGCACGATACGAGATTTTGGTGGAGAGTTAGATGATGATACAATTAAGGATAGTATTGGGAAGAATGTTGAGGTAATTGTGTTGGTGGATTCGATGTTTGTTGTTTGGGATGTTAACCAAAGATAGAAAGAAATCGCGATATTTAGAGATGAGTGTAAGAGGTTTGATGTCCGGACAGCGGTAGTGTTATGGTTTGTGACTAGTGGTTAAGGGTGGTGGTATATTAGAAAGGTAGCAATTCTAATGAGGTCGATTTTGTAGAGACCAGATTGATATGTATGGTTGTGAGAAACTATAAGATGTGGTTATATGAGGCGGTTGTTAGTAGTTGAGTATTAATGGTATGGTTACAATTGGCAGGGGGTGATGGATATGCGAATGGGAGAATATGTTATGAGGGATATACGAGTTAAGCTTGGGTGAAGGGTAACTTTTTTTTCAGGTGGTAACTTACGTGATCAGGATTGACTGGTTGTATGTGATTACGGGCCTGTGATATATATATATAAATGTTTGTGTGAGGTTTTGACCTCACAAGACGTGATATGGTGTGGTTATCATAATGTTGTTAGTTGAATGTTCTGTAATGTATGTTGGGTACGCTAATCTAATTGAATGATTATTAAAAAGGTAATAAATTGAGTGATCTGGCATGACTGGTTATACTTGTATGTATTCATGATACATGTCAATCTGTGATATGGTAAGGGGATGATATTCATGAGGTTATTACCTGTTTAATTCATAAAATATGTTGCGTTGTGATTTAGTAAAGTGGATTTGAGTAAGTTTTTTCTTGTCTGAGAAGTTATTCTGAGTCAGTGTTTATGGGAATTGTATGCAGTTGTGATGTCTATCGATGTGGTTGTTGTGCCTCGGGTGGTGATCCGGGCACGGTACATAGTGTTGTGATGCGGGTATTTTCGCACTGCGGTGTGGCTGTTGGTGGCGGTGTTGTGATGCCGTCACCGGTTGTGGTGGAGTAGGCGGGATGATTATGATACGAGTTTTCAAAAGTACATACCAGTCATACATAGATTGTTGTTTTGTTTGATGTTGCTTCCTGTGAGTTTCAGTTTGTACCGATAGACAGTTGTTTTGTTATTGATGTTTCTTACCAGTTAAGTTTGGAAATCAGGGTAGAGTATGATATGAAATAGAGTTGTATATGTTTTCGTTGTTGTCATGGTATAGTGATATTCTGTTGATGAGACACGGTTGTGAGAGGTTGTTCTGATAATTTTGATCTTGTTCTAGATAAGGCTTTAGTGGATATGGTAATGGCAAGTGATTCGTAAAACATGTGTGGTAATGACCTGAAAGATGCAGGTGGTTCATAATCCTTTGTTGAGACAGTGAGTGTAGGGTGTTGGGGGAATTAGTGTCATGTTAAGTTGTGTATGAGTTTTGCGGTAATGAAAGAAAGAACTTGAGGATCTAGTATGAGTATACGTACCGAGTGTGGATCGTGAGTTATGCTTTTGGGAGATAGGTGCTTTACATAGAGAGGTATGTTGTTTTGCAGTAATAATGGAGAGTTAGTATGGTGATTTTGCTACGAGTTTTATGGTATAGGTTAGGTGGTGTGCCGAATGAGTTGAGGTATGAGAAATGTTTAAGTAAGAGAGCCTTGGATATATGCATGGCGAGTGTTTAGATTATAGGTGGTTATCTTTGACATGCGGTGGTGATGAGGATAATGAGACGATATAGCTCGGATTTAGTATTAGTGTGTTACCAGGACGTAACATTTATCTTAAGAGGAGTAGGATGCGATAAAAGAGATTTTGATGGTTGTGCTTATGGTGGTATATTCGCAGTAGATATGGTGGTATATTCGCAGTAGAGTGTTGGTGTAGCATAAAGAAGGAAGTTGAATATTTTGTGGTTGATGTTGTTAAAAGGCCATGGTCGAGCTTGTAGTAGTGTGATGTTTAGGAGTGTGAGAATATTTCACTAGTGTTGACAGTTGGATGATGAGGTTATGAGTGTGAGTAAACTTCGAGGACGAAGTTCCTTTTAAGGGTGGTAGAATGTAACATTCCGTTTGATGTCTATGAGTGTCTTGATATTGGATTTGATAGTGGATGATATTATGGAGCTAGCAGCGTTAGAGGATGGTAGTTGGTTATGTATGGAGTTGGTGTCGTGAGAGATATATATGTGGTAGATACGATATCGTGAGTCATGTTGTGGAAGTAAACATCGTTAGTGGAGTGGGTGTTAAGAGTTCTTTTTTTATGTTTGGTCGAGTTCTTGAGTTCTTAGTATGTTGTTGTGTCTTGGTCGAGTTAGTATGGTTGTTTTTAGGTATGGGTTGAACTTCGGGGACGAAGTTCTTTTTAAGGAGGGAATACTGTAATACTACGGTTTTATGAGTCTCTGGGTACTCTATCGAGTAGGCCTTACTCTGTCGAGTAAGGGTGAGTTGTGTTTTTAAAATAGTTTCTGACCTGTTGGGTACTCGATCGAGTAACGTTGATACTCGATCGAGTAAGGGGGCACTCGATCGAGTACCTCAGCTACTCGATCGAGTAGCCGGTTTACGGGGGATGATTTCTCGGGTTTTGTTAATAATGCGATTAAGTATATAATTACTTCCGTCACTTTTCTTTAAACACTTTTACAACCTAATTACTTTGAAAAGAGAAATCAAACTACGTTCTTCGCATCAATCGCATTGTTGGCAAATCCCGGAGCGTGGAAGGTCGGATTTTACCTTTCTTTATACCGTTGTGATCCTTGTGTCGAGGATAAGATCTACGTACCGTTTTTATAGTATTTAGTCAAAGTTGGTTAAACCCTAATATTGGGATTTGGGGGTTTTGTTGTATTTTGTGATTGGTAGTGATTATATGTTTGTATGTTAGGAGGAGGATTCATAGAAGAAGCCTTTTGATATCAGCTGTGAGACCGTCTGATTGTGTTGCTTTCCAGGTAGGGTTTCCCTACTCAGTATTAGTCCCATAATGTGTTGGTGATGATTTGTGATTGTTGAATGTTGTCATACGAGTATTGTGACGGTTGTTGGTTTTGATTGCTGTTTAATGGTTGTGATTGTTTGTCTCTGGTTCCCGAGATGTGTTCTCGGCTGAGTGGAGTCACTTGCGGGAGTGGCTTCACGCCCTAGTTTCGCCCTCCGTGGAACCCGCCACGGGAGGGGATGTGCACATTAATGGGACAGGGTTATCGCTCGGTATGATGAGCGGGGCTTAGGTGGGAACGGTCTGCGTCCCCCACCGGCGGGCTGTCCAGTGGACAGTCGGTGACGGAGATTGATTTGAGTGGGTATGATTGTGTGTGTGACCGTTTGAGCTGCTTGTTTACTGTGTTGTTGGTTATATAAATTGTGTGATTAGTACTGACGCCGTTTAATGTTTTAAAAACTGTGGTGATCCATTCGGGGGTGGTGAGCAGTTATTGAGCAGGTATGATATGACGCGTATAGGATAGCTGGGATGAGTCATCACGTGGCAGTTAGAAGTCTTCCGTTGTGTCAGGCGATGTTTTATAGCTTTGATAGTTTTAGCAGTAGACCGTTTGAGAGTCTTGTATTTCTTTTTATCAGTTTTGGAGTTGGTATGTAATCACTTTAAACATTATTTACTTTTAAGTATGTTTCGTTATTGTCTTATGATTATCGTTGCCTCGGAAAACCGAGGTGGTAACACTTCCATGCCTTAAGTGGTCCTGGTAAGGCACTTGGAGTATGGGAGTGTTACATTTAGTTGGGGTAGCTAGTGTCCTATTGCAAACCCGAGAGGGAGGTTCTAGGCGAATTAGAGCCATCTCCCCCTTACCTTTCTACCCCTTGAGATTAGCCGAAGGAATTAATATGTGGAATTACGTATATTCGTGGGAGAACCGAGTTCTAGCCTTTCCTATTATTTGATCAACTCTTAATCCTTCTTAGCTTGTTCTTTGCTTGTCTAGTTTATTAGCCTTTCAATTTGCTAGTTTAGTGATAGATCGTTACCACCTCTCAATTTTAGTTTGACTTAGCTAAGCTCGTGAACTAGAACGATTAGTAATCTACCTACTCCTTGTGAGATCGACTCTCTAAAGTGTGCATCGACAAATCGTGCACTTGCGAGGTATACCTTGATACCATCAGGCTTATTTCTTTGACAAATTTAGTTTATTTTCAAAACTATATATTGTATTTTAGTTGTCATTTTGATTAATATATACTAAATACATGTGGTTTTAAGAAAAAGTTATCTCTCAATGAGTCCAATAATTCATGACACCATGTAAAAAAATTAAATGCTTAAGATTGCTTTTTGATTAGATTTTATAGATTTTGTACTAAAATTTTTATGTAAAAGTTTGAACGTCGCTTTGTCTTCTGGCAAATAAAGTTAGTAAGTAAACGAAAGGGCAAATTAATGCATAATGTTGAATTATTTCTCTTTTTTTTCCTTCTTTTTTCGAGGATAATAAATCTCACAATGTAAGGAGCTTAAATCAAATAGAATTATAGGGTTTTTTTTATCTTCTCAATATTTTAATTGTCATAAATCATATAATAGCATAGTTATGAACTTTAATAAATGCTAGTCTTACTATATCATCTATACCAATATGTCAAAAATTCTAAATTTTATATTTTTGCATAAATGATAAAATAAGTTAAATAATAGCCTACTACAAATCTCATTGCAATCTCTTATGTGTTATAAGACATAATGCATTAGATAATATGGCATGTACACATAAATATTAGATAATAATTTACAATAGTCATTATCTATGTCAATAAAAAAATTTTGTCCAACTTGTTAATAAGATTGAGATACTCGCAACTCCAATTTTATTCTATTGAGTTATTTTTCAAAGGAAAAATGATAAATAACAAAGAAATACATACTCAAATAAAACATACATTTGAAAGTTTCTAAAACACTAAATTTTATTTATGAACCTAAAAACAATTAGCCATTCACATTCATGTAGTCAATTTTGTAGTTAATTTATACATAGTATTGAGTGGAATAGAGGGAATATTTGTTTAAACAATTCTATTATTTCTCTTCTTCAAATAATTTCTTTCTCTAATGAACTATCCCTTACAAAAAATCAACTGAGGGATTAATAAAAAAAACAAAATGGTGGAATTTGATTTATGTAATATTAATCTTATCGTTATTAATTAAATTTTTCCCTTAAATAATGTAAGAAATAGAATATTGAATCATAAAGATGTAAGTATATTTACCTATGAATATCACAACTTCACAAATCTTGATAGCCCTTAAATGAAAACAAAACAACATATATGTGAAAGTTAAAAATGTGAAGATTACTTCATACCAATGGAAGTTAAAAATAACTAAATAAATTATTAATTTAAAATAGGGATGTCAGTGAGGCGGGTAAAAGCGGGTACCGCCCCGCACCCGCCCCAGTTGGGGCGGGTATGGGTAGCGCTTTTGCGGGTAGTGGGGCGGGTACAGGTATAAAAATACCACCCGCCATGGGTGGTGGGGCGGGGATGGGTTTTATGTCATACCCACCTAATACCCGCCTACTCGCCAATTATCAAAAAATATATATTTTATTATGACCTTTTATGATGTTCTTTATTAAATTTTATAGAAAATATTAAACTATAAATATAAAAATGAAAATTTGAGGTAATTTATAGTGATTAAACTACATTTTATCCAAAAATTTATCGAAAAAATTATGACATAGTTGGTTGGTGGGTAAATGGGGTGGGTACGGGTCTAGATTTTCACCCGGCGGGGCGGGGACGGGTATGAAAACTTGTACCCGTCATGGGTGGTGGGGCGGGTACGGGTTTGAGAATTGCTTGACGGGTACGGGTACGGGGGAGCCTATATCCACCACCGCCCCGCCCCAATGACATCCCTAATTTAAAACCTTAGTACACTAGTTACTTTGATATTGATACAATGATAAGAAAGATTATTGACAGATATATATAATTTTTTTGGCGATGGGGGTAAAAAAATATTTTCTTGAATTTTGAATCACAAATGTTGCCTTCCATCAAATATTTATAGCCAAATGAGGATGTGTTTGATGACTTTTTTCTTATTATTATTATTACCAAATTTAATATATACATAAATATGTATAAATGTTTTATGAGTTTTGAGCATTCATTTTCATTATTAACAAATTTAATATGGACATAAATATAGAGTAGATAGAAATGAAATATAAAAGGTTTACTTTTTTTTTTCTTTATAAAATCCATATCGCATGAGAATTGTTTAGGAAGTTATTTTACGAACTAAAAAATGGTAGATATTTTGTCTTACCTTTTATTTATAAATCATAATTATAGATTTACATATGTACTCCGTATTCAGTTTAATGAAATTGAGCAAGTTTATTGCAATAATATTTAAGAAGAAGTTGCACCTATAAATAATTTAAATTTAGAGTGATGTAAATTCTTATTTTTCATTTAACCAAATGTAGTTTTAAAAATTAAAATGTCAATGTTTAATGTTAAGTATGTTATTATTTGCCCTTAATATTTACAAATTCTTTATTATTTCATAAAAGGTATAAAATAGAATTATATGTGATGGGGCATATTCTGCACCCGCTGACCGAGTCAACATATTGAGCAAGGTCAAAGATATCCACAGCAAGTCAACGACTTAGACAAATTTAACCGACGCAAGCGCGACTGTCGGCTGTCTCTTGTGCCTCGGCTGGGACAACTAGTCAGCTGGGGCACATATCCGCGTACTCATATCCAAGACCCCTCGGCATGGAGTCAACAGGGCCCGCCGGCCTGCCATGGGTCCCTCGGCCGAGGGTAGATCAGTCTTTCCACCTGCTAGCCACTTGGCCACTACGTGACAAAAGGTGAAAGTCTATAAATACTCCTCAACCCTCATTGAGGAAAAGATACACAATCTAACCTAAAACACCTCATAATCTGGTAATATCTTCCTTATCTCTCTACAATATATACTTCGCCAAGTAACACACAACTTATCTCTTTAAGTTCACTGACTTGAGCGTCGGAGTGAGTACGCTCGGCCGCAGCCGAGCCCTCGCCTTCGTTCATTGTTTCAGGAGAGGCCGAAAGAAGGATTCAACCAAAGACGTCATTCTACAAGCCACGAGTGGTAACAAATAACTGCTTCGGAATTACACCCGGAACAATTGGCGCCGTCTGTGGGAAAGAGATACTAGAAGCTAGTCACATTCATTCCCAAACAAAACGAAACCCACCCAACGAGCTAAGAAGATGTCGAAACAACCAGAAACGGTGCTTGTGGAAACTGAATTCTACCAAGATGACACATTCCACAACTCTGAAATCGGGCAGTCCCCCACCGGCCGTATCACTGATACGACGAACGGGATGCCGAAGGAACAAGATACACCGCTGCCCGCCGACCAAGTCACTATCATGGGACATGTGGTTGATGCAGCTAAACTGAAGCTACTCCTGGAACTAATGGGTAGCACGCCGACTCACACTGTCACAACGACAAGGGCGGCGGCACCCCCACAGGAGATCAGGGTCCAAAAAGTGACTCCGAGAAACTTAAACGAAGCATTGGAGGAAGCTGACCATGTCAAGACGCCGGGGGAGCCCAGAGTGCAAGTGGTAGACCTGAGTCCTTCCCGCACTCGCGGGAGGACAGTGTCGCCGCAGCACCGACGAGGCCTGCCCCAGAGGAGTGAAAGAAGTCCGACTCACCAGAGTCGGAGAAGAAGCCCGACTCACCAGAGTCGGAGAAGAAGCCCTTCCCGCCACGGGGAGAGGAGCCGGACTAAGGATGCGAGGAGCCGATCGCCGTGTGTCATTCGACACGTGGTCAGACAGCCCCTCGATGCCTATGTCCTAGAGGTCCCGGTGCCGACTAAGCTAAAGTTGCCACCCATATCATACAAAGGAGAAGGCGACCCAACCGACCACGCCGAGGCTTTCGAGTCTTACATGTCGGTATGGGAGCAACCTGATGAGGTTTGGTGCCGAGTCTTCCCAACGACTCTGCATGGGATGGCGCAAAGTTGGTACAAGGGGCTACCCGATGGGTCGGTATAATGTTATGCCGACCTAAGGGACACATTTTTGGCCCAGTATTCTTGCAATAAGAGGAGGGCCGTCGAGACATCGGATCTCCTGACTATCAGACAGGAGGGAGGTGAGTCTCTCTGAAGTTATGTGAAGAGGTTCGACGCCAAGGTTCGGCGGATTCGTGAGTGAACAAATGAATTGGCGGCCTTCGCACTGATGAAAGGCCTCCCGAGAGGAGACTTAAAAAACGAGCTCATCAAGTGCGGAGGCCTGAACCTAGACTCCGCCAGGAAGATGGCCGACCAAGCCATAAAGGTGGAGGACTATCACAAAACCTGGGTAGGCCCCAGCGAGGCCGGGCACTCAGAGAGAAAGAGCCGCCGGGAGGACAACCCGGATGAAGGACGCCGTGACAATAATAGGTCACGGTCTGACAAGTCCGCCAGAAATGGAACTCGGCGGGCGCCGAGGGGAGTTCGGGACCGTACTACCAAAAGCGGTACAATGGTCACACCCCCCCGGTCGTATCTGCTGCCGAGGTCTTCTCCCTGAGCAAGAACGAGGGTCAGAAGTGGGAAAGGCCTCCCAGGGCGAGGGGGACGGTGACACGAGCCAGTACTGTGAGTACCACGGCCACACCGGTCACTTAACTGACAACTGCCGGCATCTGAAGAATGCCATTGAAGAGCTGATCCGGAAGGGGAGCCTCAGCAAATATGTTGCCGGAGGCCAAAAGACTAATACCGGCGGCTCAAATAAAAAATTCGTCTTTGAACGGATAGGAGTAATCCATGTTGTCATCGGGGGCAACGAGAACGGTGGGTCCGCTCATGGGCACAAACGACACCTGAACGAGCTATATCAGGCCATCAACTTTGTGCCCAAAACAGCGATCCCCGCTTCCAACATCCCCGATATGACTATTGGGAAGAAGGACTACGAGGGAGTCATCGCCCCGCACAAATGACCTACTTGTAGTCCACTTGGACATAGCCAACCACCTGGTCAAGAGGTGCACGATTGACACAGCGCCTACACGAACATTATGTTCGGGGAGTGCTTTCTCAATCTCGGTCTCAAGATTGAGGACTTGAGCCCCGCACCAATCCATTGTCTGATTTTTCCCGGGGCCGGCCTGGTACCCCTGGGTCAATCGATCGCCCGGTGATGTTCGGCGAGGGAATGCGGCTAAGAATGTCCTATCCGAGTTCGTGGTCATTGACGGCTCGTCCGCCTACAACGTTCTCATAGGCCGAGTCACTCGAGCGAGGCCGATGCGATAATGTCCATCCGTGCCCGACACCGATGTATGTCTCGGACCGGGGGGAAGCGCATAAGCTCATCTCAAAGGACGAAAAAGACGAAGTAGTCAACGTCCGGATATCCGCCGGGGTGCAACATGCAATCCCTCAAAGTGGCGAAGAAGTCAGAGAAGGGGAAAAGCCCATCCTTACAACAGGAGGGCGACCTCATGGATGCCACTGTCGGCATGGTCGAAGGAGCGGAGACCGAAGAAGTGGAAATTGACCCGGGCGCACCGTAATCGCGGTGTCAACCTGGAGCCAAAATTCAGGGCCGCTCTCCTAGACCTGCTAAGGAAGAACAAAGACGTCTTCGCTTACTCGGCGGCGAGATGCCGGGCGTGAGCCGGGAGGTAATTGTTCACAAGTGAACGTACTCTCCACCGCTCGCCTGTCAAAGCGAGAAGATGAGGAACTCCTCGGTCGAGAAAGATGAGGCCATCAAAGCCGAGGTAGATAAATTACTAGCGGCGTGCTTTATCATGCCTTGTACTTATCCTGAGTGGTTAGCTAATGTTGTAATGGTGAAGAAATCATCGGGGCGTGGAGGATGTGTGTAGATTTTACCAATCTTAATAAAGCGTGCCCCAAAGATTGCTATCCCTTGCCTCGAATAGAAAGTTTAATCGACGCCACGGCGGCTACACTATCTTTGAGCTGCTGCTGGACGCCTTCTCAGGGTATCATCAGGTATTCATGGCCGAAGAAGACATGCCTAAATGTGAATTCATCACCGATAACGGCACATACATGTATAAAATGATGCCGTTCGGTTTGAAAAACGCCACAAGCAACTTACACAAGACTGGTGGACAAAGTGTTCCAAAATCAAAAAGGGCGAAACATTGAGGCTTACGTCGACGATCCTATTGTAAAAAGCAAGTCGACGGAGCATTTAGCCGATTTACACGAGACATTTTGTTCACCGAGGAAATACAAGATGAAACTTAACCCAATGAAATGCAACTTCGGTGTCCTGGGTCGGGTAAGTTCCTCGGCGTGCTTGTCGAGCCGGGGGAATTGATGCCAATCCAGAGAAAGTCCAAGCAATCCTGGACCTGCCGGAGCCGAGGAATCGAAAAGAGGTTATGATGTTGACCGGGAGGATGGCGGCTCTAGCCCGTTTTATCTCTCGGTCGGTAACAAGAGCACCCCATTCTTCAAAGTGTTGAAGATAAATAAGGACTTCAACTGGGGGGAGGAACAGAGCACGGCTTTCAAAATCGAAAGCTCATCTTCAAACTCTCCCAACCCCGTCCATGCCGATCTTTGGGGAGACGCTATATCTATACATAGCATTATTACCTCGGCCACGGTCGGTGTCGTGATCATCGAGAAAGAAGACAAAAAGCAACACCCAATCTACTTTGTCAGCCATACATTGTTGCCCGCCGAAAGAAATTACCCACCGATTGAAAAAGCGACCTTTTTTGCGTCGTTTGCCGCAAGGAAATCAAGCCTTACTTCGACGCACATCCCGTGACGGTCTTAACCGACCAACCATTGGAGAAAGCATTGGAAAAATTTGAGCAATCCGGTAGGCTCATCAAATGGGCAGTAGAGCTATCCGGCTTCGGCATTCAATACAAGCCGAGGCCCTCCATAAAGGGACAGGCACTTGCAGACTTCCTGGCCGAGTGCACATATCAAGAAGAGCAAAACCCCGGAGTATGGGAAGTATACACCGACGGGTCCTCCACGGCGAACAGCTCAGGAGCCGGCATACTTATCATCAGCCCAAACGGGGACGAGTTTGAGTACGCCTTGAAATTTACCTTCTCGGCCTCAAACAACGAATCCGAATACGAGGCGGTGATAACCGGGTCGAGCTAGCTAGAGTGCAGGGGCGGAACACATCATTTTGAAAACAGATTCACTTTTAGTGGCTAATCAAATCAGAGGAAAGTACGAGACTCGAGACGACGGGATGGTAAAATACCCGGAAAAGGTAAAAGTGACACTTCAAAATTGAAATCTTTCCGGATACAATGCATTCCCAGTGTCGAGAACAACCGAGCCGACGCTCTCTCAAAGCTTGCCGTTCAACCATCAAGAATGTCGGTCGAACCGTCTTTGGTAGACATCGGGAATGCCAAAAGCATTACCGAGACCGTCGGCATGGTGGGCGACATAGAGACCGAGACGACGTGGATGACTCCGATAATGAAGTACAAACGATGAATGAATTACGGAGGACCGCATCTCACGAGAAGATAAAGAGGATCGCAGCAAGGTACTTGGTGTTTGAAGGAGAATTATACCGGAGGTCCGTGATAAGGCCACTCTTGAAATGTGTCGGCCCGGTAGACGCGAGCTATCTTGACAGAGATTCACGAAGGCATCTGTGGACATCACATGGGGGCAAGAACACTAGCCCATAAAGCTCTCCGAGCCGGCTACTTCGCCCACCATGCTTGAGGATTCCGAGCCAAAACCAAAAAGTGCAACAATCATCAAATGCATGCTCCGGTGATACATGCACCTTCGCGAGACCTGCAGCCGGTACTTAGTCCCCTTCCTTTTGCACAGTGGGGGATGGATCTACTAGGGCCATTTCCAACGGCATCCGGAGGAAGAAAGTACTTGATTGTCGCCGTTGACTACTTCACCAAATGGGTTGAAGCTGTCGCAGTGCCAGCCAAGACGACGGCGGCCGTAAGAAAGGTAATCTGGGAAAATGTCATAACTCGTTTTGGGTTACCCCAAGTCATAGTATTTGACCCCGGCCGAGAGTTTTGGAGTGACACAATAATGAACTGGTTGGAAGAACTTGGTATCAAATTTGCATATTCCTCCGTCTGCCACCCACAGAGCAACGGACAGGCGGAGGCAGCCAATAAAACAATCCTCAACGGTCTGAAGAAGACAGTCGAAGACCTAAAGGGAAGATGGGCCAATGAACTACCCGGCGTCCTGTTGTCCCTCCGGACCACGGAGAAAGAAGCAACGGGGTACAGTCCATTCCACTTAGTCTACGGATCTGAAGCAGTCCTGCCAATTGAAGCAGCGGTGCCAACATTCAGAACGGCCACCTTTAACCCGGTTGAAAACGAGGAAGGTCTGAAAGCCTCCCTAGACCTGGTCGAAGAAAGCCGAGATACAGCACGCCTCAACTTGGCAGTATACCAAAACCGAATGAGAAAAGCCTACAACCGAAGAGTCCACAAAAGGGACTTAAAAGTAGGAGATCTAGTCCTAAGAAAGTCGGCCGCCACCAACAAAGGGAACATTCATGGTAAATTGACGGCTAACTGGGAGGGTCCCTACAAAGTGGTTGAAGAAATGAGGCCGGGTACATACCGACTGACAGACATGGAGGGTGTGCCTTTGATGAGCCATTGGAACACTGACAATCTCAGGAAATACTTTGTATAGCGGCGGAGGTGTCCAAAACAATTGTTGGCACCCCGACGCGTGTTTATATCTAATGAAGAATCATCCGAGTTTTCCATCAAAGTGTTTATCCCCTCCATAGTCATATCGAGGTAGACGCCACGGCCCAAGCCGGGCAGTCACCCCAAGAAGTAGACGCCACGGCAGTCACTACCAAATAGCGATTGATACTCGCGAAAGCGACCAACATGCCTTAGGAACGTATAAGTACAGTTGAGACGCAATTCTAGCCGCCTCGGCCAACCGAAGGCCTGGCAGAGGAAGCGATCAATATGTCTACAGATACGAACGCTGTCGAGCCGTAACCTCTAGCCGCCTCGGCCAACCGAAGGCCTGGCAGGGGACACAACGGTCGATACGCTAACATGTTCACAACGGCGGTTGGAAAACGCAAATCGGACGCCTCGGCCAGACCGAGAGTGAAAGAGGAAGCGACCAACATGCCAACATGTTTAAAAAACGTTGAACACAGTTGAGATATGCATTCTAACTGCCTCGGCCAGGCCGAAGGTAAAAACGAAAAAGCTCTCAATTAATAACGTAAGAAGACAAGTGAAGGATTGTGATCAAACTTTACTGAAAATGATTACAAGGAGAATACAGACGACGGCCGTCCCCATAGGGATAAGCCAAAACACAACCTACCAAAGTTTTACAAAAAACAAGGAAAAGAAGAACAAAAGGTTACAGACATATCATTTGAAGCGCCAAAAGATGGCAGGGAGGAAAGGCTTAATAATTGGCCCCCGAACAGCTGAAGCTATCCGAGATGCCGGGTGAGCCTGGTGACGACCGCCCGTCTCCCTATGCCTGTTGCTGCCCGCCATCGGCGACGTTAGCAATATCATCTTTGGTAGGCGACCCAGAAGCTGTCTTGGCAGCCTCAGCCTCAGCAGCCTCAGCTGCCCTCATTCTCTCAGCTTCCTCCTTGGTCGCCTTAGCCTTCTCAGCAAGGGCCGCCTTCTCCGCGGCCTCCTCTTCCTCCTTCTTCACCCTCGCCTCCTCAGCGGCCTTCGCCTCCGCGGCCTTCTCCTTAGCTTCGAGCTTGTCATCAAGCAGCTCGTCAAATTTTGGCCACGGAAAGGAGCCATCAAGAAAGAGCTCCCCAATCACTTCCCTGGCGGCTTCTTCGGCCAGGTCCCGGTATTGGGCGCACATGTTAGGGAGGATAACGCGTTGGAGCGTCTCAATGTCCTCCTCCCTCTGGGCGATGATAGCCTCATTATTCCGAACCACCTTGCCCTGGGCCTGAAACATGGCCTTCCATTCGTCCCTCTTCTTAGCATTAAAGTCGGCGACTTTCTGAAGGTGGTCACGCCCCTCCAGCAACTTAGCGGCATCAGCCTCCGCAGCCTCAGCCTTGGCTCTCTCGGCAAGGACTGCCTTTTCAGCGTCCTCCCTAAGTTTTCGCTCAGCATGGACCGCCTTTTCAGCCTCAGCCTTGGCCCTCTCAGCTTACTTCTTCGCAAAGATCGAGTTCAAGCTCGAGCCGCTCGAGCCGTGGGCGGCTTCACCATGGCCTTTTCTTGCTCCACAATAATAGCACCGGCCGCATCAGCCCACTTCGACGGCATCCTGGACAAACTCAGGCCCTCCGACCTAATCTGAGCGGGGGTAGGCTTCGGGAAGGAGGAGACGACGGTGTCATCATTACCACCTGCCTGCGCAGGTCGCTTCTCAGGACGTCGTTCAACATTGTGTCCGGTAGACGGCAGCGGTTGATCTACAAAAAATTCAATCAAAGCATCCGTGTCAACATACATGGACATACCAGAGAGCCTGTCATCAGGAACGCCTAATGAACCGGCTAAGTCTGAGCCACAGGATAGATCTGTACCAGGCTTGGCCTTCTAGGTCGGAGGACCCATTTCCTTGCCGCCCTCGGTAGCGGCGATGCGATGGCAGCGCGGCGGCAAAGGCAGCGAGATAGGCTCTTTCCTCTTACGAAAGAGAGGAGATTCCACTGCCAAGGTGACCACCTCCTCGGCGGTAATATCAACGATCTCCACCGTCTCCTTTTGGACTGAAGGGATGGGAGGTGGAACTGATGTTGACGCCGTCGCCGCCGAAGACTTTGTTTTCCGCGTTCGGCGCGGTATGTTACTAGCAACCTTCGCCTGGGCCTCCGTCGTATCTAAGCCCTTCAGCTGCTGATCCATGAGATCATTTGGCGCCGGTCTGCGATCACGGGCCTGGGCCTTGGGATGCAAATCAACAACTGTCTTGTCCTTGGCAAGCCCCATTCTCCGGATGATATCCTCAGACAGGTCCGGGCCAAAACGGTCTGCAAAGGAAACGAAGCAAGGGTTAAACAGAAGAAATAAATCAAAGTTCAAAAAACAGAAACATTAAAAGCAGAGATGGGCCTCACACCGACCCCACTCACCCCGTTCGAGGGCCGGTATGAGGCCGACGTGGCAGAGCAGCTCATCCTGAAGAATGATCTGCGTCGGGGGAATCCATCCCTTCGGCATCCCATTCTTCTCCGCCTCAAACAGCCTCATCGCCCGCTTCTCATCCGCATTAAGAGGGACCTTGTTGGCGTCCATCTTAAGCTTACTTCGGGAGACCCATTTGTCATGCTCCACCTTACTCTCGCACCGCAAATTGGCGCGGTGCTGGAAGGATCGGGGCAGTGGATAATCCTCCGGAACCTCAACGTACACCCACCGCGCCTTCCAGTCCTTGCAGGAAGAAAGCTTATCAACGAAGACGTAACCCGGCTCCGTCTGCACGCTGTACCACCCAACGTGACCAGGAGCTGACGGCCGAAGGTGATGAATCCGGCGGAATAAGTTAACCGTTGGGACCTCCCCCTTGAAAAGGCAGAGCCACACAAAGCCGACTATAGTCCTAATGGCCAACGGGTGCAGTTGGGCCACGGCGACGTTCATGGCTTTAATTATGGCCATAACGTGTTCATTCAGAGGAAACCAGAGCTCATACTCCAGGTGTCTGATGTATACGCCGATGCAGCCCTTGGGAGGGCAACAGACCGCCTGACCTTCCCCAGGAATAACAATACTATACTCCCTGCCGAAGGAGAAGTGACGTTCGAAAAAGTCAGGACCAGAACAACTGGCAAACTTGTGAGTCCAAGCACGGTCAGGGCAGACCTTACAGGCGTCGCCGTGATCCATAATGTACGGCCTCTCCTCATTAGGATGAGTCCTTTCAACATCATCACCGTCATCATCAACATCATCATCCTCATCCTCCCATTCCTCCAAAACTTTTGGATCAACCTCAGGAGAAGGAGACCTAGGACCCCCGGACCTTAGCGGGATGGCGGCTAGTGCCTCCTCTTCCTCAAGACGCGACGGGGAACCTCCCGGCGCAGGGTTACTAGGTTCGGCATCAGCAGAAGACATGTTCACAACAAAAACTTAACAATTAAAAGTTGGTAAATTTGTTTGTTTACCTGGAAGAAAAAGTGCTACGCCGAAGTAACGATTCTGAAGACTAGAGAGAAGTTTCGTCAAAGAGGGCTAGAAAGAAGAAATTTTTTGAGAAAATGAATTTGGAAGGCCAAATTCAGGGGCTAACTCTCCTATTTATAGGGCAAAGCCCACCCAATCCGACCAATAAGGGTAAAGCCCATGAAGCGTCAACCAATCAACAACGAGACACATGTCAAGCATGCAGCCATGGAATGTCAATCGACAAACAGTTACAAAACTTCTTCAACACGCTCCTTGACAGAATGCCAATTGACGTATCTTCTTCAACACGCCCCTTGGTATCTACTTGCCAAACGGCCCGCTGATTCAACCAAGCTTGGCAGCACCGGCTGGGGGCAATCAAAAGCACACGGCACTCACAACCTCGGTCTCGGCCAGCGCCACTTTCTTTTCCACATCTGATGTCCATTACACATCCATGTGGAGGGGGGATATGATACGGTACGGCCTAAGCAGAACCAAGCCGAGGTAGAAGAAGCCGGGACAGAAAATTTTTACTTGCGCAGAATACGCTCAACACTCATCGAAGGTCCATACCACGGCATAGACTACGCTGGGGGCAAATTGATGGAGCATATTCTGCACCCGCTGACGGAGTCAACATATTGAGCAAGGTCAAAGATATCCACAGCAAGTCAACGACTTAGACAAACCCTAACCGACGCGCACTGTCGGCTGTCTCTTGTGCCTCGGCTGGGACAACTAGCCAGCCGGGGCACATATCCGCGTACTCATATCCAAGACCCCTCGGCATGGAGTCAACAGGGCCCGCCCGCCTCCCATGGGTCCCTCGGCCGAGGGTAGATCAGTCTTTCCACCTGCTAGCCACTTGGCCACTACGTGACAAAAGGTGAAAGTCTATAAATACTCCTCAACCCTCATTGAGGAAAAGATACACAATCTAACCTAAAACACCTCATAATCTGGTAATATCTTCCTTATCTCTCTACAATATATACTTCGCCAAGTAACACACAACTTATCTCTTTAAGTTCACTGACTTGAGCGTCGGAGTGAGTACGCTCGGCCAGAGCCGAGCCCTCAGTTCGTTCATTGTTTCAGGAGAGGCCGAAAGAAGGATTCAACCAAAGACGTCATTCTACAAGCCACGAGTGGTAACAAATAACTGCTTCGGAATTACACCCGGAACAATATGATATTTATTTGTTACTTAAAATATTCTAAGAATAAACGTAGAAATTTAAAATTTAGTATGAATTTTGATTTTTAATTGTTTTTTAATTTATCTAGAAATTAAAAGGGCCAAAATTTAATGTTTATTATGCTAGTTTATTTTTTATGTAAATATTTTTTAATTTATGTATCGTTTTAAATGAATCATTATACGAAGATGAATCCTCTTTATTAAACAAACAACCACAGAGCTGAATTGTCAGCCTGTGGTTGAATGTTGACTATTCAAAAGGCCATTTATTTATTGCAAAAATAGTGTACCCACGTTCTTGGCATCATTTTATTTGTTTCATTTTTAGTTTGTTGTTTCATTAGTTTTAGATAATATAAATCATCAATCTCCTTGGTTAATTATAAAAAAATTATAATTATAATTATAATCTATAAATTCCATTTTTAAAATTAAATGCTACATAAAAGAATACTACCAAAGACCAACAAAAATAAAAAATTGATATAAGACATTCATTAAATTAAGTTGCGTTAAAAAAATGAAAAATGTTAATGAGTTGAAAATTGCCACAGAAAATACAAAACGTAAAAACTGATAAATTAAATAAAAATAAATAAAAGGTCAATGAACAACACATCAAAAAAATTTCAAATGAAAGAACATATTTATAGAAGCAAATATTTTATAAAATCATAGATCTACTTCTTTTTCAGTTGCATGAAATACTTTATTTAAATAAAAATATTAGTTAATGAATTATGGTTGAAACTAATGATTAAAAATAGGAAAAGCAAATAAAAAATATTTTAAAATAAATCTGGAATGAATAAAAATCAAACTAAAAAATTGCAACCCTCTTTACTAATATCGAATCGAATAAACAATAAAATAAGAGTAACAAAATTCCTTAACCAACATAATAATAATAATAATAATAATAATAATAATAATAATAATAATAATAATAATAATAATAATAATAATAATAATAATAATAATAATAATAATAATAATAATAATAATAATAATAATAATAATAATAATAATAATAATAATAATAATAATAATAATAATAATAATAATAATAATAATAATAATAATAATAAAACATCATACATGCAAATATACAGTGAATATCATATTCAAGTGAAGGGTAGTGATTGATTCGTG
This sequence comes from Silene latifolia, assembly GCF_048544455.1. NCBI lineage: Eukaryota > Viridiplantae > Streptophyta > Magnoliopsida > Caryophyllales > Caryophyllaceae > Silene > Silene latifolia. The sequence continues at coordinate 20,391,119 of NC_133535.1, forward strand.
GGGTTCAAGTTTTAGAATAGAGGGAGATGAGAGGCCAAGTGATTAGGTGAGGGGTTGAGTGCAGGGTGAGAGTGTGAGACTACTTGAGAGGCGAGAAAGAGAGTAACAAATGGTGGCCGTGGTTGTTTTAAGTTTTTTTTTTTTTTTAAAGTAGGAAATATGATTATATATGAGGGCATGAGGATATGATAAGGTATCTTTGGGCGTGGGCTTATGGGTCACTATGGAATTCGTCTAAAGCCGTACTCAAATTAGGTTCACCCGTTTTACATATTATTTTTTACATAATTTTTAATTTAAAACGAGTGTATTCATTTTAATCTTAAGATGGGTAAATTAGTATGAATATGGCAAAAGTTGGATACATAAGGAAAAATAACCAATTTTTGTCTTATATATTTAGCTGAGATCATATTTGACATTGACCCGCTTTTGTTTTAAAAGAGACTAACTGTATTTTTTGTAGGCAAATTCTCATTTAAAACCGTTTTACATAACTTTTATTGTGAAATCAAGGGATAATTTATTTTTGTAACCCTCAATAAAATAATTTCTACCAACCGCCATTCTATGGTTTTTCAATATATCGTTTTATAAGAGACTTTCTCTTTTTCGTATGGGCTATTACTTTATACGGAGTAAAAGAATTATTGGTCGAAATTATACGGGTTTAAAACCCTCACATACATGTGACTTTTAAGGAGAGTACTTATCTTTTGTTAACCAACCATATAAACCCATTAAAGGAAACATAAATAATCAGTTGAATATATCGAAAAAAAGGAAAAAAATGTAAAGAATCTGATAAATTAGAGGAAATATGTACCAAATAAAAAATGGGAAATTGTTATTTTAAATGTGCACGGGTCAAAATTTCCATTTTGTCCGTACATGGTTTTTACAAACGTGCATAAATTAGACTAAATAAAAAATAGGCTTACCCATTTTCACGGGTCTCCAACTATTCAGACATGTGTAACAAAAGAATAATTGATTAGAAACTCAAACTTAGCTACCAATAGGATAACATACTATAATAACTGCTCGGTCAATTGACCGTAATGCATCATTACGCTAATTACAAATGAAATTTATAATTCAAATATAACTTTTTTAAATATGACTTTAATTTAAAATTGTTTAACCAAAAGAGGAGAGTGTTTATTACTTTATTTCAAAACTTCATTTATATATAATGATCTAAATTTAAAAGAAGATGATTATTAATATAACAATAATTTTAAATAAACTTTCTATAGTAACAAATTTGAAACAACATACCGGTACAAATTAGAAATCAGGGCAAAATAACTTTTGTCGTCCTTCATTTTATCATATTTTAAGCCAATAAAACATATTATTCATTTATCTTTGACCCAACAGGTCAAACGGGTTGGGTTTCGACCCTTAAATAAGTTTTGTGTTCGCGTCAAACGGGTTGGGTTTCCACGCTGGTATAATTTTCGTGTTCAGATCAACAGGTCACGCGCGAGTCAACATTAATAAGTCTTTGACCCTAAAAAATAGGATGTGATGCATTCATAAATTGGAATATGAATGTAAATATATTTATATATAGGAACGGGTCGATATTATTTAACATTGGTATCATATTTCATATATAGTTTTAAAATTATTTATAGTAAGTAAATTATACGAGTATGTAATATAGTATAACCTTTCGCCTTGAACTGTGCATATCATAACCCAATTTTGACATGTACCTAATTTCATATCACAACTCGACAAGTGCAACATTAATCGTATCAATTTGTCAAATGCTACTTTTAGTTACCTAAACCATATCTTACTTTACGTAATATTTTGTGTTCATTTTTATCCATATAATTTAGTTTCATTATATAAGTAAAAAGTCACCCAAATAAGAACACAAAATAGCAACTCAAACTTAGCTAACAAGATGAAATATCATACTACAATGAATACTTGGCTAATCTAACTTACTACGTCATTTACGCTACACAATATTACAACATTCGTCATGCACAAATCTGCTAATCGCAATTAACTTATAGTACAAATTCAAAATCTTAAACACGACTTTAAAAAATAATCACTTTTTTGTACATTATTTGATAACAAAATCTATAAAAGAAACCCGTGCAATTTGCACGGGTTTAAGACTAGTTACCCTCTTAATTAAACACGTCATATTACATGGAGGATTGGTGACGTGGAATTTTGGTAATGCAAGGTGGCATTTAGTAATGCGTGGTGACATTGTCAACGTGGCTTTTAAGGTTTACCTTTTTAATAATATTTATAGATTAGAACTTTACTACAAATCAAATGCAATTTATTGTGAAAAGTTGAAAACTAGTAGGTGCAATAAGAAATATACTCCTTAAGAAGTAAAATACAAATTGAAATCCGGTTTTAGATAATCGAATTTTAGTTAAGTTTACAAATTGTAAAAAAAAAATCGGTGAGCAGTGTGAACCGCTTCAATTTCGGTTTTGAAAAACCTAATTTTAAAAATGTTAATCAAATTGGATTTAAAATAATCCGGATTGATTGACCGATTTCGCTCATCCCAACAAAGAAAGTTCTTATGTAAAAATACATTTCATTTTAACTCTCTTCATAATCCTTCTCTTGTCACTAATCCTCCGCCGTCCTACCGTTATTTGAGTTCGCATTTCATACAACTTGTCACTTAATATACCAGTAAGTAGATTATAGAGTCAATGTATTACCACCAATTGTGTAGTTTCTGAGCATTATAATAAAATTTTCGCGTTTTGTTTTAAAAATTATGAGCTTTTACTATAAATTTTCTGAGTTCATTAACTTAAACATTAAACTCAAAAAATTACAGTATATTAATTCAAAATACATTACATATAAACTCAGTTCAATTTGAGTTCTTACGGTAAAGAATTAAAATGGCTTCATTTACATCAAATAATCATAAATTCCATATACGTCAAATAATATAATTTTTCAGATAACATCGTTATAAAGCATACAACAAGCTTAATAATTTTGTAGTCCATTTATTTATACTCGAACGGATCTCATTAAATACTTTGTGGTGGCTATGTACCACATTCTTACAAGTTATATCAAAATCATAAGCTATACTTGAATCTCATTTTAATCAATAATTTCGACAAAACAAATTGGGTTATCTCAAAGGAAATACAAAAGTCTAGGGTTCCTAGGGTTCCGTCTATAGAGTCTTAGGGTTTATCCTCCTTATGGGGGTTTATCTCGCGATTTTTGTCGTGGGATTGTGCGATCAGTTTGTCTTTCTGTGCTTTTGTTGTTTCTCTATGCAGGTACCAGGGATGAGTAATAAGCGGGGCTTGATTCGAAACGGAAAAGAGCCATTAGAGGATGAAGATGAGGGAGAAGAGACGGCTTTTCTTTGGGATGATGAGGCGGAAGGGAGCAAATCGGAAGAACAATTTATGCTTGTTGGGAAATTATGAGCGTCCAGAGCGATCAATATCAAGGCAGCCGTCGACACCATGGTTCGACTCTGGAATCCGTCGAAGGCAATTTGTGGGAATGTTGTTGATGCTAAAGAGAAAAGTCTCGTCTTTAAGTTCGATGGAGAGAGGGATAAGGCGCGAGTTCTTGAAGGTCAGCCATGGAATTTCGAGAAGTTTGTTTGGTGCTTCAACGAACCCAACCGTGAAAGTAAACTGTCTGACGTTCCACTCGTTCATTTTCCTATTTGGGCTAGGGTTTACGACTTGCCAATTTCGGGTCGTTCAAGCCAATTAAATATTCGAAGAATTGGGGAATGCTTGGGTACTTCCTTGGATGTCGATAATGGACAGAATAATGTGCTTGATAGGGCTGTGAGGATTCGTATTATCCATGTTGTTAGACAACCTCTGAAGGTGGTGGTACCCATTAAGATGAAGAATGGGAGGGTAGTTAGTTTTGATGTTAAATACGAGAGATTACCTATCTTTTGCTATGGCTGCGGTGTGATAGGTCATGGCAAAAAAGACTGTGATAATGGACCGTATGAAGAGGGGGAGTTACGTTTTGGAGAGTGGTTGCGGGCAACACCGTGGAAGGTTGTTAAAACAAAGAGTGAGGGCTCTGAGAAGGCGAGGAGGGACTTGAATGCGAGTTTTAATGAGGTTTAGAAATGGGATGAGAAGCTGGATATCACGCAGATGATTAAGCGGTTAAAATCTATAGCGATTGATCTGAAACTGAAGAAGGCTACTGTTCAACAACACCACCATGTCCAGGAGGAAGAAGCCATATCCATGGAGGCAGGAGGTTCTGGGGAAAGGACGGAGGAGCTGATGAACACCCACAGAGATGTAGAATGCTCGGCAGTAGCTGTTCAGTTGAGGGATGAGCTTCTGTGGAGCAAGCAAGCATGGAGAATGAAGTGGGGGCGACGGGATGGGAATGCCAGCAGAACAAGCGCAGAGTGTAGAGGAGATGGGGGAGGAGTATGGAGTTGGGAGTGGGGTAGCTGGTGATCTGGAGAGAGAGAGGAAAGAGAGTACAGGTGGGAAAAAACGGGAGTGGAAGAAGATTACAAGGGAGGGGAGAGCAATAACATATACTGAGGAGGTGCGGGTTATTATGAGAAAGCGTGACAGATTGGAGGAGGGCATCACTGGGGGGGAAGAGAATAAGATTAAGCAACGACGGGGGAGTCATGATACCTGAGGCGGAGGTTGAGGGAGCTCAACCCCGCCGGGCCCAATGAATCTCCTAAGCATTAACTGTCGGGGCTTGGGTAACCCCGACACGGTTAATGCCCTACGTGCTTTAGTGCGTAGGGAAGCCCCGACCATGATTTTTCTTTGTGAGATGAAACTTTGTGGTCGTGAGATGAGGAGGGTGAGGGAGAAGGTGGAAAGGTATGACGGAACTGAGGTAGATAGTACGGGAAGGTCTGGGGGGCTTGCCTTTATGTGGAAGAGGGAGATCGATTGTCAGTTTGTGTCGGCATATGTTCATCATATGGATTTCCATGTTCGAGAGTGCAATAAAGAATGGAGAGTTACGGGTTTTTATGGGTGGCCAGCTGTTTCAGAGCATCATTTATCTTGGGATTTGCTTCGACTTTTACATAGACAATCATCACTACCGTGGATTTGTGTTGGGGATTTCAATGAGATCCTTTTTTTAACTGAGATGAAGGGAGGTAGCCGAGCACAGTGGCAAATGAATAATTTTCAAGCGGCTGTTGATTATTGTGGACTCAAGGATGTAGCGTGGGAAGGATATCAATTTACCTTCGATAATGGGCAAGCAGGTGAAGCGAATACACAAAGTATGATTGATTGAGATATGTGTTCGGAGAGTTGGTTAGAACTATTTCCTTATGCGAGATTATATCATTTGGAGTGGGAATGGTCGGATCATGCTCCGATTAAACTTATCTTTGATCGAAGGGAAATTGGTGGGAAAACAAGAAGCAGATTTCGATTTGAGCAAATATGGGTAGGGGAACCGGGGTGTGAAGAGGCCGTTGAAAGGGGTATGGCACGGGGGCATGGGAATTTGGTGGAAGGTTTAAAGGAATGTGAGAGGGAATTGCAAGCTTGGAAGAAGATAAGTATTGGGAAAATCCGACGATCCCTAGAGACTAAACGAAGACAGCTAGCTCAGATTAATGGGGGGACTCGAACTAAAGAGGATGTTAAGAGGCGAAGGAAGATTGTGGCTGAAATTGCGGACCTATATCGACAGGAAGAGCAATATTGGAGACAACGGTCTCGTGCTTTATGGCTAAAAGATGGGGATCGAAACACCAAGTTTTTTCATTCCAAAGCAGGCGAGAGGAAAAGAAAGAATTATATTGGAGGGTTAATTGATGATTCGGGTTTGATGCGAGAGGGGCATGACGAAGTCTCCAGAGTGGCTAACACTTATTTCCAAGACCTGTTTACCTCATCGATGCCGACCCAATTTGATGATGTTTTGGTTGGGTTGGAGGGAAGAGTCACGGACCGCATGAATGGCCTGATTCAAGCCGAGTTTAGTGAAATAGAGATCGTTGAACCTTTAAATCAAATGCACCCATTGAAGGCTCCGGGACCAGACGGGATGAATGGTCTTTTTTACCAAACTTACGGGCATGTGGTTGGACAGCGTGTGGTGGCTACTGTTCTCGGCATTTTGCAAGGTGAGGTGTCCCCAGAGCAGATAAATAAGACTTACATCGTGTTAATTCCTAAGAAGAAAGCGTCGGATAAAATACGAGATTTTAGACCGATTAGCTTGTGTAATGTTATATACAAGCTTGTGTCAAAGGTTTTAGCCAACCGATTGAAATTATTCTTGGGAGATATTATTTCAGAAAATCAAAGTGCGTTTACGCCGGGCCGTCTCATATCTGATAATATCTTGATTGCTTTTGAAGTTTTTCATCATATGAAGAATAATAGAAACTCGGAAGGGTACATGGCGATCAAACTTGATATGGCTAAAGCATATAATAGGGTCGAGTGGTGCTTCTTACGTGGTGTACTGAGGACTATGGGTTTCGATGGGACATGGGTGAATCAGGTTATGGATTGTGTGTCATCCGTCACGTTTTCGATCCTCATTAATGGTGAACCATCTCGGGAATTTCGGCTAAGTCGTGGCTTGCGACAGGGAGACCCGCTTTCACCATACTTATTCCTCCTTTGTGGTGAAGCTTTGTCAAACATGATGCGATGGGCTGTTGAGAATAATACCATACATGGGATACGGGTTTCACCCACAGCACCAGTCATCTCACGTCTTCTTTTTGCAGATGATAGCATCTTTTTTGTTCGAGCAACGGTGGAGGAAGCGGAGACAGTGAACGGTATTTTGCGGAGATATGAAATGGCGTCTGGTCAATTGGTGAGCTTAGACAAGACGACTGTTTCATTTAGTAAGTGTGTCATTGAGGGCTGAAGGGTGAATGTTGCGGAGAGACTTATGGTTAGTGTGGTTGAGGAGCAGGCGAGATATCTTGGGTTACCCACTGTGATAGGGCGGTCGAAGAAAGTAATCACTGACATCATTCGAGATAAACTTTGCAAAAGATTTCAAGGATGGCGTGGAAAATTTTTGTCTAGGGCTGGTAAGGAGGTCCTCATAAAGGTTGTGGCCAATTCACTCTCTACCTATGTGATGAGTATTTTTAAGATTCCCGCTAATTTTTGCGAAGAGTTACGATCGATTATGTCACGATTTTGGTGGGGCATGATGAAAACAAGAAAGGAATTTTCTGGGTAGCTTGGAATAAATTGGTAAAACCCAAGGTTGATGGAGGTATCGGTTTTCGGGACTTCAGGCTTTTCAATCTCGCTTTATTGGGTAAGCAGGCGTGGCGCTTAATCACGAATTCGGGCAGCTTATGGTCACGGTTGATGAAGGCTCGATACTACCCCGAGGGAGATTTTATGACGACTTCAATGGGACACAATCCCAGCTATACTTTGCAAAGCATTTTTGAGGCTAGGTCGGTGATGGAGCAGAGACTTCGAAGGAGGATTGGAGACGGGCAGGAGACGTTGATATGGGGACATGCCTGGGTATCGAATACACAAACGGGCCGAGTTATCTCACCATGCTTGCCGGGGAATGAGGGGATGCGTGTGAGTGAGCTTTTGCACGAGGATGGGAGGGGTTGGGATGCGGAGAGGATTGCTCAGCTGCTCTTACCTTTTGAATGTGACCGTGTTATGAACTTACGGGTGAGCCCGACTAGGCAGCGAGATATTTGGTTTTGGGGAAGGGAATGGGATGGTTTGTATACTGTCCGGAGTGCTTATAAAATGCTGGCTGGGGATGTGGGTGATATGGTGAGTTCGTCTGAGTGGGAGCGAGGAAGATGGCTTTGGAATCGGATGTGGAAAGTTTCGGTCTGGCCCCGCATAAAACTGTTCTTTTGGCAAATGTGTAGTGAAGCACTGGCAACGAGAGCGAACATTGCAGCCTGGATTGGAGGTGAGTATTCTCTTTGTCCTTTTTGTTCATCCTGTATTGAGTCGAGTCTTCATTTATTTTAGGGGTGTGGAGTGGCAAAATGGGTATGAGAAGAGCTGGGTTTAACGGGTGGTATGGGTAATGATGGAGGGGATATTCGGGCATGGGTGGAGCAGGTGTGGACGGAGTTGAGTCCTATGGAGTGCAGCACTTTTATGGTTGGATGCTGGGTCATTTGGGAGCACCGTAACAAGGTGATTTTTGACGAAGCTAGGATCGATCCAGAAGGAGTTGTGCGAAGGGTGTGGGACGTGGTATATGAAGAGGGCGGCAATGAAGTGCATACACCAGTGAGACGGAGGAGACGGGGAAGGGGTGAGGGAGGGGATTCGGACAGTGTGGAGGGATGGACGGTGGTTGAGGATGGTTATGTGAAGATTAACGTGGATGCGGGAGTGAAGGAGGGGGAGGGTGTTGGAACGGGGGTGGCGTGTCGAGATGGGCGAGGGGAGGTGCTTTGGGGACTGTCCGTCATACGAGATGAGAGTTGGGAGGTGTATGAAGCTGAAGCTATGGCCGTTTTCGATGAATTGGAGGAAGTTGCTCTGAAAGGAATCACAAGGGTGAAAGTGGAAAGCGATAGCCTAATTGTGATCGAGGTTCTGCGTTCGCGAAAGCAAGGCCGAAGTGTCTTTTTTAATATTATTGATGATATTTTTGTTTTAGTTTCTCATTTTCAGTCAGTTAGATGGTCACATACGAATCGTCTTAACAATTGTGTTGCTCATGTTTTAGCACATTTAGTTCCTAGAGTAGTTGGTAAGTTTGTTTGGTCCTCTGTTTTGCCTTCAACGGCTAACGCTGCTGTTTTGTTTGATCAATCGTTAATAAAGTAATGCCTTCGGGCATCTTTCCCTCAAAAAATCATAAGCTATCGCTAAAGACGTTACTGTACAAGTTTTGAACTTATTTCCGTCAACAGCTAAATAATTTGATAGAATTTATCACGGTAACACTTAATCGAATGTGCATGGACATGGTCGCTGCTTCTTCTTCTTCTACTACCATCTTCTTATTTGTATCATATGAGCATCAAAAGAGATTCAGTGACAAGTCACACTTGACTCATTGATCCATCCCAAATGTAGTGACTCAAAATCAACTGTTTTGTACCGCTAAGGAAATTTCGAGACATTGAATTCCAAACAGAACTCCGGTTTAATAAGACACCCTTGTGCTACAAAATTGTGGAGAAACTCACATCAACAAATTAAACCGATCATGTACCTTGTACTATCGTAATAATATCGAATGGGATTTTGCTACACTGCTTTGCAAATTATGAGGCAAGAAAGTTGCAATTCTGTATGCAATTTTTTTTTTTTGACAACTGTGAAAAAAAGGGTTTATACATATGACATTTTAGTCAAATGTACTTATTTTACTACGAAAGTGGCATTGAGTCCCATTACTTTGGCTAATCGTGAGATTAAACCCCTTAAGTTTAGATTGTAGCAATTAGGCCTCATAAGTTATGTAAAAGGTGAAATTAAACTCTTACCCAAAATCTCATGATAAATTCAATATATCATGGAGTATTACATAAGTGAAATTGATTACTCTTTTTACAATATATACAATCAAAATAAAAGTTAACAACGAAATCAAAATTTAAAATGAATTAGCATCAGTTAAAGAAGATTTTAACTTATTTCATAAAAATAAAAATATTTATGTTTTATAAAAACCTTAATATTTTTCTTAAATTTGTTAATTTGTTAACAATTCTTTAAGAAAGAAAAAAAATATATATATAATATTGTTTTTAAAAAAAAAATTGTGAAAAGATGAGAAATACAAAAGATCGCAAATTCTTATTTCAGACGTGTTGTTTTCCCGTCTGAAATAAGACGGACAAAATGTTGCCATTTTTTAAGAGAATGTAACCATTTAATAACAAAATGATATAACTAGATGCGTCACTTTTTACCCTGAAAATGATGTGAAAAATAATGGTAACATGGTTATCAGAAAATAACAACATTTTATTGTAAAATGGCAACATGTTGTCCGTCTTATTTCAGACGGAAACAGCCGTCTGAAGCAAGACGAGCTGACAAAAGATATACGTGCTTTGCTTTTTTTTTTTTTTTGGTAATAGAAATATATTTTAATAAAAATGACGATTTTCTCGAAAAAAGTAAAATAAAACTAAAGTTTTTATTTTTCAAGATTTTAAAAATATTGTCTTTGTTTACATAAATAAAGGATTTTGCACTTTTCTTTAAACAAAATATAACCTAATTGAGTTTTTGGGGTATGAGAAAATGAATTTCTAATGAGATTTTGAGTAAAGAGGCTTAATTTCACCTTTTACATAACTTATGAGGCCTAATTGCTACAATCCAAATTTAAATGATTTGATCTCACCATTACTCAAAGAGGTTGTTTGGTTGTCTTCCAAATTCATGTGAATTGGAAGTTCCTAGGAAGTGCAAAAATGAGGTCTTGTTTCGCTACCCAATTCATGGGAAGTTGGAATTTTTATGGAACTCCAATTCCTACATAATGTAGGAAGTCACTTACCTAGCCCTCCCCCCCCCCATGGTAAGTGGAACTTCCCACATAAATTGAGTTCTCATATCCCAACCAAACAACTTTTTGCAATTCACATGAATTGCAAAATCATATGAATTTTATTTTATGGGAACTCCATCTTCTCATTGTCAACCAAACAACCCCAAAGTAATGGGGCTAAATTACCATTTTCTCGGTTTTTATTCAATCATTAATTTATTTGAATTTCCTAAATTATCTTAATTATAATTAAACACCCTTTCCTTAATTTTCTCCACCCTAATTGAGAGAGTAAATATTCTATGACCAAGATAAATTAATTAGGGGCATTAATTTGAATTTAGACAAGTCTTATCATGTGCCCATTGGGCGCATTTTAGAAAAACTCTATTAACATCTATATAATATAATAATACAAGAACCAATAGATTTTTTTTCCCGCTCAACTAAACCACAGTATTGTGCATATCAGAAATGATAAGAATCTAGATTTCTTAGAGCATCTCCAATGGTTGAGTAAAAGGACTTGCTTGCAAATTCTTAAAGTTTCAAGCTAGTTGCTCAACCATTGGAGAGCTCCACATAAACTAGCTTAGTTTGAGCAACTAGCTCCATTGACCTAGTAGCTCAAATGGACCCACAAAGTGATATATGCCAATTAAATAAACACAAATTCTCCCTTATGACGGAGGGTATCCGTCACAAACTTGTGACGGGTACCATATTGTCTCACAAAAAACCCATAGGGGTGAGAGAAGGAGCACATGGGGTGGGTGCCCACCTTGTCCCCTCTACCCATTTCCACTCACAAAATACCCGTCGCAATATCCGACCCGTCACAAGGGAGACCTACTGTTAAATAAATGTATGTGAGTTCATTTAAGCAACAACTCTTATAGCTTAACCATTGGAGGAGTTTGTAGCTTAAAAGTGTTCTAGCTCAAAAAGGTGATATGGAAAGTTATGCTAGTTGGGTTGTTGCTTACCATTGTGGATGCTCTTAGAGATAGATTATTTCCTAATTTTGCTCCAACAATTTAGCCAATAATTAACTGATAATAATATCCAAACAATATAACGAAAAAGGATCTCACTTTGCTCACGTTACTTATCTACAACTCATCTAAAAAAAAGATCCCTAAAAAGTAGTAAAGTAACAACATTAAACAGTAAGCAAATACCTACAAAAATTCAATACCTCACATTATATATATTTAAACGTACACCAGTGTTTATTCGCCAAAACTATCTCAACCAGATTTACACATTAATTTCATTATTCTACCATGGCAGGAAACCTTTCAGGTGCTATTGAGTCGATTACTCCAGAGAAGGAGAGGAGACTTGGCGCATCAAAGGATGAATTGTTTATGCATTGGGAGCAAGTATACCCTGGTGCTGAAGAACAAGTAACTTAGACTTCATACTCATGGACTCCGAGGTAACATTATACTACTTGCATCAATTAACATTCAAAAAATATACGTTATAAGACTATTATATTTTACGTGCGTACTCATTAGGGGGGGATTCAAGTTACTATTCATTAAAGACTTATGTGGAAATACAAGCCATTAATAGTCGAAGGTGGAGTAAGATTTATTACAAATTTTCATGTAAGCGAAAATAGTGGCGACTATAGAGTTACCAATCACATGTACAAGATAGTTTTCACGGCCAAAACTACTTTCTCTGATTCTGAGACCATCATCCCAGAAAGATGCATGGAGTTTACATCGTTCAAAGACATCATACACGATAGGCTTAATACAAAGTACTTAATTGGTAAGATCTCGTTGTATCCTTAAACATTGCATCGTTCAAAGACATCAGCTTAATAGTGACGGCAATTGGAAATAGCAAACAACCAAAAAAGGCTGTGAATTGAATTGATTGATAATGAGTATATATTGATCATAAAACCCGGTAAAAATGCTTCGAATTGAACTGATTGATAATGACTTACACGTTAAATATTATCACAGGTACAAAGTAAGAGTTAAGGTTGTTGATCATACAGGTAATGCGACATTTATACTCATTGATACCAAAGCTACTGATTTAATTCAACAATCTGCAAAAGACCTAAGAGAAAACCAACTAAAGGTATATATATCACGCAAACACACACATTGATCAACTATGTACAATTTTCCCAACTATGTTTGACCATGTTATGCTTTTACAGAATGGAGACGGAGATGCTTATCCGAGTGAACTGAATGTCTTACTTGATCGTAAATTTATTTTCAAGATAAAGGTTCATCAAAAGTGCATTCTTACCATGAGTTGGGATTCATATGGTGTGAATAAGCTTTCCGAGAACGCTGAGCTAATTGTAAAATTCATTTCAACCTGTACCGGTATGTATTAGAAAAAGACTTACAATAACATTCATGAGTAACAAAGATAAATGTCTAGAATGACTCGTGATGCCAATGAACACGTACGAATGTTCACAGAGATCTTGAGTAAGGGGTGAGGGTACGTATTAGGAAGCTCGTTTATTTGAACACCTAATCCCGCCTACCTCGATAGCGACCTCTACTAATGATTAGGGAAGTTGTTTATACTTGATATGTTGTCAATTGTATGCATGCAATGCAACAAACATTGATTAATCCTAACATGTGAGAATTAGACTAAGTCGGTGAACAAGAAAATTAGCAATTAATTAAGTCGAAGTTGGAGGTTAGATTAATTACATGTGAATGCCAAGTAAATAAATCATACATAATATGAAATAAATAAATAAATTACAAAAACATATCACAGTTGAATTACAATGGATAACTTGAATTTACGTCACAAGTACGCTCGAAAACAAAAGGATTTGAAAAGAAATAAAAGAAAGTTGAAACTGAAAACATGCAAATATGCCGGATTATTAGTGGTAATACGAGATAATAGTCGATTAAAGCCCTAAACTAAAGCTACGTCTGAACGAGATGAGTTCAGAGGCAAAAACCACCTCAGAATAGGCGCAACATCTGCTGCGTCCCTTAGAAGAGGCGCATCAGACCGTGCGTCTGTTCTTGAGTTGGGTTCCGACTGTGAAAGTCAGACTCATTAAATTGTTATTGTTCGTTAGTTAATTATTGACTATTGTTATACGACTCGAGTAGAAGTGATTAATCATATTACATGCATACAGAACCGTCATAAAGTGATAAAAGGATGAATTAAAACGAAATATTATAAGTTATGACTATTTATGATGTCGAAATCGATTTATATACAAAACTTGAGTTAGAGACGGAAACTGGAAAATAAAGATCGATGAAGAAACAGAATCAAAATCATATATCAAAGACGAATTCAACGGTCTTGATATGAACAAATCGAGCCTCTTAAATCCGGATTCGAATTTAATGACGAAAACCCGCAAATATTGGTTATAAGAGATTTAGGTCGGAAATTATTGAAAAGTATTAATGAAAACCAAATTAAAAACTGGAAATAAGAACTTTGAAAGAAAGGAGAAGAGAAAACGAAAGAAAATAAATAAAACAGGTACTCGGGGAAGAAAAAGAAAGGCAGCAGCAGAAAAGCAACCTCTGGAAGAGGCGCAACAAATGCTGCGATCCTTCCAGAAGGGGCATCTGCTGATGTGTTTCTTCTAGGACGTCTTTCGCTGCTGTTTTGAAAATAGGTTTGAAAGAATGGTTTTGAAAACGGTTTTGAGCATACTTGTGATATAAATCCGTACATTAATTGGTACAAAATAAAATACAATAAATAAAATTGGATTTTACACCCTACGACTTACATGTTTAACGAAGCGAGATTAACTAAATTGTCGAATTAGTGATTGCTTGACTCGATGTAATATTAAAGTGCCCTTTTAAGAGGATTTAGAACAAATTGATTGAGTTGATTAAAGTGTAGTTGTCAAATTGGTCGGTTATGCAAACGTGACTGGTACTCAGAATTATCTGAGCTTACGTGGTTGAGTAGATCAAGCACGTAGGCGTCGAAAAGTAAGAGCGCGGTCTTAGAATGTAAAGAGAGAAGAGAAGGGCGGACACTCGCGTGAAAAATATGTGAGGCGGAGGCCTCTATTTATACTAATCACGTGGATAAATTATGGTAAAAGTAGAATTAGGAAAGAAATCCGGAAGAAATCTGAAAACTGGAGAAAAATCAGCCCAAGAAGAGGCGCAGTAGGAACTGCGACCTTTCCAAGAGGCACATTACCTGTTGTGTTCTCTCTTGGGCAGTTTCCTCCTCCTCGGCAAGAAAGATTTTCGCGGTTGATTTTATGAATTAGGGAAGATGTAGGCTTCCTTATTCCGCAAGGTAGATATTTTCGTGATAAAAGATAAAATTTAGGAATATTAATCCGGAAAATTCTAGAATATTCCGACTCGGGTTTAAGACGGTTTAGAAAAATGGAAGCGGTTTTTGACCCGGACCCCAAATAAACTCTAATTACTGTCAAAATGACCGTATCGGCGCGTAGATGACGACCATGAGGTTGACTCGACTGTTTGAGCTATCACGTGCTGACGAACTTAAGAAATGTCATAAATCGCTCCGCATAATTAAACATGCGACCCAATCATCACTAGGTGGTTGACGGGAGGTGCGAAAGCGAGGTGTCTACAGGAATGAAAGATAAACGACTATTACGAACTTCATACAAAATCCCGAAACTAACTTGTTGAAACGATCCAAATATCGACTGATCGGGGTCATCAATAGGTTTTACCATAATACAAAATCCTTGATCTATACCAATAATTTCTTTCACGTCAACAAACAAGCGTTCCTTGCTCAATACCATGTCAATTTCTCCAACTTGCTCATTATTTAAGAAAAGCTGAGTTACAATTGGAAATACATTTTGAGCATAGCCGGGGTTTAATGCGTAACAAAGATCAATAACTTGTCTCGGAGGACTAGGTTGCGAACCATAAGTTTCAACAAAGAATTTGACAATCGCTTCTCTCAAAGGATTGTATGAACTTCTTGCTAATAATGTATAAGGTGTTCCAGAATCATTGATAAAGCCCGTTGTGTCCTTCATTATATTCAAAGATTGAAGGATCGATGGGTAGTCGATTTCCATTAACATTAATTCCATTATATTCAAAGATTTAAAAATTAGATTAAAACACCTATTAATATTCTGGCACTTACCCTCAAACCCTGAGCACTAAAGTTTACACATGGGCATAGGTTGCCCCCAAATTATGAAAAGCATCAGTCTGCTTCATAAATTTAAGGTCAGAAAATATTATTCCAAAACCACTTAACAATAGATTATTAGCTTATAAAATAGATTAGTTTCTCATATGTGATCAATGTGGCCAAAGTGAGACACTTACAATGATTAGATGCATATTTCGAGTCCGAGCTAGTTCTTCCCAAAAGGCTCATTTAAGGCTTATGGCAAAGTTATTTCAGGAGCTAATCTATTACATGGATGAAAACTAAAAAGAGTAGAAAATATTGTTAAATTAGAAAACGAATCACTAGGGGAGAATTGATAAAAAAAAAAAAAAAAAAAAAAAAAAAAAAAAAAAAAACCGTAATAGATGAAAAAAAAATTTTAAAAAAAAAAGTGAAATATTCTGATAAATTGGTAAAATATACTTTATTAATTTAATTTTCTATTATTACGATATTCATCAAAATATGAAAACTAGCACGGAGTAACATATAAATTTATTATATGTTTTCTAATAAACAATTTTTCGGAACGAAAGACAAACGACCATTTTGAATATCGTATAAAATCCCAAAATTAGCTTGTTGAAATGCACCGAGAAATGATCTATTAGGGTCATCAGTAGGTGAGACCATCAAACAAAGTCCTTGATCAACACCAATAATTCCTTTCACATCAGCAAACAAGTGTTCCTTGCTCCATACCATGTCAACTTCTCCAACTTGGTCATTATTCAAGAAATGAAGAACTACAGTTGGAAATAGGTTTGTATCATAACCCGGGTATATTAAATAACAAAGATCCATATTTTGACCAGCTCCTCTAGCAGGAAGCCAACCATAAGTATCGCGAAAGAATGTGACTATTGCTTCTCGCAGGGGATTATATGCACTTCTTGCTAACACGGTAAAAGGTGCTCCTGTATCAATGTAAAAACCCTTTGTGTAGTCTACCTCATCATATTCAAAGATAGACGGATCGATTGGTAGTCGTTTTCCATTGACACTTATTCCACTTAATGACAAAAAATGAAGATTAGGACTTTTCATTGAGATGGTTTTGACTTCTCTTGTAGCATCACCACTAATTTGGGCATCATCTCCAAAGTAAATAGTTGATTCCATAAAGGTTAATTGTTTCTGTGGTGGTAAACAGTAATAAAACCTACCGTGAATCTGAGCATCAAGGTGGGTTATGAGTGATTTTGGTGTTGCAACAAGCCCAAAAATACCCGCGACAACGTTCTGACGCATGTAGAGTGTTGGTCCAAAAGTAATGTCTTTACTTTGGAGTACACATCCAAATGGCAAACCTTTATAAGCATCCATATTGTTTGTTCTTGAGTTCTTGAAATAAAATGTTTCTCTACCAATAAGGCCCGTGATACTCGGGTACGGTGGGTATGTCCCATAATAGTTATTAAGGCCACAAGATCCATAATAGTTAAATTTAGGAGGAATACACATTTCATCATTTAAGCTGACTCGTCTAAAGGAAGGAGACCTTAAGAAATCAAAATTTTGACCCTTTAGCTCAAAACAAGGATTGCAGCCTTTACACTGAACCCAAGTTATATCGGAAGCAGTGTCTAGAAGTACATAAGGAGTGTAGGCAGTATTACCTTCACCCAAATGAAGTTGAGTTACGAACAAAGTTTTTTGAACTCTAACCACTCGCGCCTCCATATTATCGGGGGGCAAATTTTTTCGCTGGGTGTTTATTCGTGACATTGTTATGTTATTAAAAAGTTGAAGCCGTTCATCAATGGTGGCTTTTTCTGGTATAATTTGTAAATGGTGC